>NC_062271.1:25017142-25317142 GCF_916048215.2 Malus sylvestris
TAGATGAAGAAGACAAAATTGCGCTCGAGACCAAAGGCGGAGCTACCTAAGGCCCAGAGGGGGCATCCGCCCCCACTCGGATTTTTGGGCAATGAAAAAAATTGTCATGACAATTAAAACAACAATTAAATTTTTGATTTTGGTTCTGAATATTCCACGTTTTCTAACCTAAATCAAACTCAATTGAACTGGGGGTTTCATAAATATATTGGATTCAATCGATGAAGTATCATAACTTGTATAACAAATTTACTCTGCAAAGTATTTTATATGAATTTACTTCATCCATTCGTTTGTGGCATTACAATTTAAAATTTAACTTTTTAATTTAGAGATTTTTCATTATACCTGACCCTCAACAACTTAACACTCATTATTTTACTTGGTTGTTTTAGGACGCCCCCAGTCAAAAATATTTCTAGCTCTGTCCTTGCTCGAGACACATCGGGTTTCCTACACTTGAGCAGTGGAGAATCATCCATCAACCGAGTCAAGAGTGCCCAAAATAGGTAACAAGTTCAAATTTATCTCATCCATTTTTACTCCATATCTTCTACAAGGAAATCATTCCATAACCTTCAAAACCTTCCATATAAATTAAATTAATTAGGCTAATTAATGGATTAATTCCAAATTAATCCATTAATCATCAAATTAATCACCATTACACCCCAAAAAACATCAAAGGGCCAGCCATGCTCTATAAATAAGACTCCATTTTCTTTGAAAGACTGGTTCCATACTCTTGCAAATCTCCCAAAAACTCTCCAAATATTTTTCTCTCTAAATTCTAACTTTAGCATCGGAGGTTCTTCGGCCAAAGCCCCCCCAATTCATTGTGGGCGCGTGAGGCTCTTGGCCTTAACCTAAGGTGTTAATTGCTTTGTAGGTGCAATTTTGTCCAAGAAGAAGAAGTCGAAAATTTGCTTCCACAAATTTGTGCTTTCATTGAGAGTTGAAATTCACACTCGTAGAAGACTCTCGCATAAAAAGAATTTTCTCTATTTTCTAGTCCATTTGTATTTTTCGTACGTTCTTATTATTAGAATTTTTTATTTGCAAATATTCTTTGATAAAACGAAAAAGAGAAATACAATGGCTAGAAATTTAGAAAACTCCATGAGTGAAAATTCCAATATTCAAGAAATGGGATCGCAGCGATCCATGAGACTAAATGTGATCCTAAAGGGAGCGGCATCACGACCACGAGAACCACCGCGATGGCCACTATGGTGGCCACCCGCGGCGAGGTCCATGGCACCACTACCACGGCCCGAGCCGTGCCACTAAAGCAAGCCCAAGCCGTGTCATCCAAGGCCTACGACACCAAGGCCATGACCCAAGCCATGTCACTCCAAGCCCAACGCATTGCCAAGTAGAGCTCAAGCCTCGCACCCGCGTGCATCATATGCCGAGCAGCCCACTCCCGTGACCTAGCCTACTCCCGCCGAGCAGCTCACTCTCGTGGCCCAGCCTGCTCTTGTGGCCTTCCAAGCAGCCTAAGTCGACCCAAAACTATCTCAACCATCCGGACCTACCATTGAGCCGGGGGCATTTTCATCACATTTCTCTGCAGATTTGACATTTCCCAACTCAAATCTCGCGCCCGGAGTCTACCACCCTTCCACTGCTTAAGGAGGCACATTCCTTCTAAACTCTTCCAATCCAAATGGCGAACAACACTTGTCTCGACAAGTCATAGAGTTGACAAGCACCCTAGCACAGCAGACGACCTTGGTGAACCAGCTCTTGCAGCGCACTAAGATGCAATGTGCCCCAAACGAGCTGTCCCAAAGTAGGATAAGGGCAGATGAAAAACCTCTCCAGCAGCATCCCGGTAAGCAGCCACTCGACCATCTACGAACAAAGTGTTTGGGCAGAGTACACTCCCGATTGGGCCCCCAAGATAGCGTATACTCTCGTCTTAGCGCGTGGAGGAACGTGCATTATCGACTAGGCCCACAGACGAGCATACACTCACAATTAATTATGCACTCCGATAATCAACATGAGCAGCCTTCCAAGCGAAGTATTCATTCGCTGCTAGGCCCGCAATGAGTATCATCCACATCACATCAGAGCAGGCAGCACAGCAGACGGAAAGAAGCAGTCACTTAATCCGGCTCAAGTTCAACCAGTAGCATGTGAGTTACACGCTCACCTGCTAAGAACATACCACACCCACCACAACTGCGACATAGATGAGCCGAACATATGGAATAACAGCTTAGACCAGTTTATCATGATCGGGGGCAGTCGAGAGCTCTGCCACCCTAACAAAGGAAAATTCAGGAAGAAGTAGAAAGGCTCCTGACCAAGTGATTGCGTAATTTCTCGCGTCAACCAAGCCTTCAAAAGGCACAAGATGAAGCACCTAATGATGGCGCAATAATTCAGGGAGCAGCTCAATGTGCTTACACCCTTACGTGGGTTTCACAAGCAGTTCGCTAAACAAGACCTCGCAGCATGAGGATTATTTCAGTTGTCCAGCAATCCAGTTTTCCTCAGCTGCACTCACGACAATGACTTCCATGCTCTCCAGTGTAAGAGGATAAACTAATTGATCTCCAGTGCGAGAGGGTAAACCAATTCCCCGACACCCAAAAGGGTCTGCTCTCTAGTGCGAGAGGGTAAACCAATTCCCCAATACCCAAAAGGGTCTGCTCTCCAGTGCGAGAGGATAAACTAATTGCTATCCAGTGCGAGAGGGTAAACTAATTCCCCGACACCCTTATAGGTTTGCTCTCCAGTGTGAGAGGATAAACTAATTGCTCTCAAGTGTGAGAGGGTAAACTAATTGCTCTCCAGCGCGATAGGGTAAACTAATTGCTCTCCAGTGCGAGATGGTAAACTAATTCCCCGACACCCATCTGGGTAAGCTCTCCAGTGCGAGAAGATAACATAGCTTAAAAGATCAAATGCTTGAAGATCAACTAGACAGCAAATGGTCAGGGGCATCATCTACTTTTGCACTTAACAGTTCACTCATCCAACACTTTATCTTCAGCAGCTCCGATCTTGGTAGTTTTATCCTTGACTGCTCCATCTACGGTAGCTGAGAAATCAAACTCAAGCAGTTTCCTCATTTTTGGCAAGCAGCCCAGACATGGCAGCCTAAACCGTTGCCCATGCCACGCCACTTCCTCGGCCCATGCCAAGCTAATCATTGGATTCAATTAAGCCGAGCAGCACAAGCAATGGCCCCTACCACACCACCTCCTTGGCCCATGACAAACCGACTCTTGGCCCCTGCCAGCCGACGTGCCGCACCATCCCGATGGCTGCCCCGTGGAAGCACCTCCCAAGAAGAAGAAGACAAGGAGAATTAAGTTTTCCTTACATCGGTGCGACGCGGAGAAGACGAAGAAAGCAACGAAATATGGTCATTTGCACGGGCAAATGTAGAAGATTGCTAGGGAAGGGGAAACAAATATCCTCTAAGCTTTCTCTCTCTTGTAGGGTAGAATAAATCGCTCTCCAAAGTTGATTTAACAACTCACTTAAGGTGGGCTTAAATAGGCTTTAAGAGAAATTTATTTCCGTTTCCTAAAAGGATTTAATTTCATATTAAAAAGGGAATCTACATCAAAATATGAAGCAGTCATAAAGCAAGAAGATATTTACACCTGCTGCCCTTTCCTACGAGCAGTCCAGCAGGTGTGGGGGCATTTGTGGAGCCAAAAATAATCAAAATGCGACATGTGGATTTTTAGGTGAAGATGACAAAATTGCCCTCGAGACACATCGGGTTTCCTACAAGTAAGCAGTGGAGAATCATCCATCAACCGAGTCAAAAATGCCCAAAATAGGTAACAAGTTCAAATTTATCTCATCCATCTTTACTTCATATCCTCTACAAGGAAATCATTCCATAACCTTCAAAACCTTCCATATAAATTAAATTAATTAGGCTAATTAATGGATTAATTCCAAAATAATCCATTAATCACCAAATTAATCACCATTACACCCAAAAAAACATCCAAGGGCCGGCCATGCTCTATAAATAAGACTCCATTTTCTTTGAAAGACTAGTTCCATACTCTTGCAAATCTCCCAAAAACTCTCCAAATATTTTTCTCTCTAAATTCTAGCTTTGGCATTGGAGGTTCTTCGGCCAAAGCCCCCCCCCAATTCATCGTGGGCGCGTGAGGCTCTTGGCCTTGACCTAAGGTGTTAATTGTTTTGCAGGTGCAATTTTGTCCAAGAAGAAGAAGGCGGAAATTTGTATCCACAAAGTCCAATAACCACGCATGCTACAAATTACCAATTTTGTGTTGCACGAGTGTTTAAAGTGCTATCACACCCGAGTGAAACCTTAACTTCAAATGACCCCATATGCACAAGTTTCTTTAAACCAAATTCATTCAATTTACAGATGTGAAAAGTTATCCTTTCACTCCGTCGGGGCAACTTTCTTCCACTGCAATGACCAAAGGCATTAACTTCCCAGCAAAATATTTGTAAGCAAATGCAGATCAATGTGCGATTTGGGGCAGGGATTAGAGCAGTGGAAACCTGAAAATGTTGTTGAAGCATCATGAAGCATTTCTTGTTCATCAGTGACCAAGAGAGACTGGGGCGCTTCCTAGAGGTTCAGGTAGGGTAACTCTTAGGTCATCTTCAATCGAAAGAGCTAACTACAACTCGGTCCATAATTATAACCTTACAAAAAAGTATTTTTAAATGAACAATGTTAGGCCATGCTCATATATAATCTCTAACATAATGGGTTAAACATAACCCCCTCAATGATTTATTAGTTTAAAGTTTATACTTTAAGTTTATTGCTTAATTTAATTAATAAGGGAATGCAAAACATATGATATCAGCGGACTGTAACTTGGTTTTGGTTGCGCACATAACACATCAACATCATTAACCTGTATGGAATTGCGAGCCCGCAAAACTTGCATCACAAATCAGTTTATGCTACTTAGTAGCTTAACTTACTACGTGCATTTTGATGATTGTATTCGTTTAAACATGTGATTCTAGCATGCATTATAACCGTGTCTATAACCAAAAGCTTCACTACTATTCAGCTAAACTTTCTTTCAATGGGAGTCCAAAACTTTTCAGAATATCAACAAGAGTCATCCAAAATTGATGAGAAAATTTAGATGTTAAGGCCCGTTTGTTTGACCTTCTTACTATACTGGCTTACTAGTCCAGTGTTTGGTGCAAGCGGGACAAAGTTTAATGAGACTAAGTCGGACTCGCGCTGATTAAGTCTTTCACTGCGTGGTCTTAGAAAGGCCCCTCAAAACGTTTGGGATTGTTAATCCCGTCTCTGAACTTGCGTTGTGTGCAACAGTGTCGTCTACAAGCATGCCTTTCTGCACCTCCATTTGCCTCCATGCCCAAATCTTAAACCCATATTTGAAACCCAACCCACCCATACCCATATCCGAAACAAAAAAGCAAGACAAAAACAACAATCCCAATAAAAATTCTTCCCTCTTCCCAAAAAATTATGAGGCGTGAGAAACAGAGGTAGCAAAGTCCATGGCAATGGGTACTGAGAGGACGAAGCCTCTACACAATTTTAGCTTGTCATGGGATGTGAAGTGGGTGATGTTGATTGTTGACGGCGAGTGGGATGAGCTTGCCATGGGATTTGAAGTGGGTGTAGTTAATTGTGAGAGGAAGTGAAGAGTGAGAGAGAGATTGACAAAAGAAAAGGGAATCTAGAAGTTTGAGAAATGTAATTGGTTTGTGAGTCGGTTCTCTTCTTCCAATGGTAGAAGATAGTTTTTTATGGAATGACATAATAATATTTGTTTTTTAAAGGCAAAAGTAAATTAAAAATGACAATTGGCTAATGTTAACTAGAATTTTCATTAGTTTCCAAAAAAAAAAAAAAATTCATTATTTTGCTTCTTAGTCCGACATTGCACCAAACGCTTCACTAAGCTAGTCCAAAAGCCAGTCCAACTTAGTCCCTGCACATAGTCCAATCTGAGACAATCTGGTGCAACAAGGTAGCGTTTGGTACGCAGACGGGACGGGACGGAACGAGACGGAACAGACGTTCTGTGTATGTTTGGTACGCGTAAGACGGAACAAGATGGTTGTTTCATTCTGCGTTTGGTAGCGTATGGACGGAACGGAACCAAAAGCTTAAAATGAATAAAATACCCGTGTTCCTTCCATGCCATAAGCCAACAGCATTAGCAAATAATTATAATGTGATCCTGTGATTACTTCCTTAGACATGAGTATTACTAATAATCTTAATCAATATTATGCCTTCGTGAGGCTATGTCTGCAACCAAGGCCAATAAGCGATCTTACTTTTGACATACATGGCAGCATCCCGCCAATAATAAAGCCCAACTTTAAGCAGAAGTGATGCACAGTGCCATTATTATATTTGACAGAGACAAATCCATACATTTTACAAGTAAAACATCTTTCAGAACACATAACAAAAGATAAGTCATAAAAACAAACTCAGCTATTTCCAACTGCTCAAACTTTTTAATTTATATCAAAGTTTTGGTTAGTTTTACTCCCAATTTCAAGGGCATTTCTTACAGAGAGTCAATGAGTTTGACTCGCAAACTCTCCAATTGACGAATTGATGGTAACATTACCAGTTCAAAGAGGTGAAGAAACTAAGAGAAGATCGATGCTTGATATAAGAAATTTGATTCATCAAACTCAAAATAATGGAGAAAAAAACCTAATATAGAATGTGCATCCAGTTGGCATCTCTTGGACCAGGAACATGTTTCAAAATCACTCCACATTTTTCAAACTCTCGTATAACTAAATTTGTATCAGCTGGAGAGAATCTGGAAGAAAAAAAATAAGAACACCATCAGAAGCCTAAATGTGGATAGCTGAGCAAAAATTACATTGTAATTACTCAATAAGTTAGACAAGCAAGCCATAACTTTAGCGATTGAAGACTTGAAGACCAAGTACAACCAAATAAGCTTCAATCAGTTGAACGACTGACCTAAAAGTTGGAGAGAGCTATGTGATAAAACAATACAATAAAGTGTTCTACGTGTTCCCAACATTTCCATGGTCCTTAAAACTATGAACTAGAAGCTCAGTATAGCAATTCACAAAAATTAACTTCTATTCAATAGACATGCATATAAAATGTCAAACACCATTATAGCAAGTTTAAAATGCATTGTAGTGGGATATTTGATTCATGCATATCAGGAACCTCCAATAACTGGGAAACCAGGATATTTTTTTTAAAGAAAACTCTTTCCTTGGCATAACAACCACATGCCAGCAGAACCCAAAGACATCAGATTTGTAGATTTCAGCACATGAAAATCGAAACTTGAACACTGAAAAAAATCCAACAAAACCCAATCCAACAGAGGAAAATCCAAAACATGATCCAATCCAACAGAACCCAAAGACATCAGATTTATAGATTTCAGCACATAAAAATCGAAACTTGAACCCTGAAAAAAAATGAATCCAGATAGAGAGATACCTCTGAATGCAGTACTGCTCAATAGGGGGAGTGGAAGCAGATAAACAGAGGCGGATCTTTGGTTGCAGATGCAGTATTGGGCAGATCAAAGCACTGCAACATACAAAGAAATCAAAACAAGCAAATCAGAAAAGAATACAAAGAAATCGAAGCACTACAAAATACAAAGAAATTCAGCAGAATTAGGAATTGGGTGTTAATAAAATCGAAACAAGCAAATCTAAAAAGAATAAAAATGCCACTTCAAATTTACATAAAAATTAATTAAAGATATGAATAGAGGGTCAGCGGTGAGAGCCCTGGCCAACCAACAATGCATGATGGTTGGGTTGATTAGCACTGCATCAATGTTGAAAAAAAAATAGAAAACAAACAGCTGCATCCACCATCTCGATCAATCGAGATTTCAGAACATGCAATGACTTGATGGCAACCCTAATTTTGGTTTTGCATAGCTAACCCTAGACAAGTACTGGACCCTTTAACTTTGCCGCCACTTGGGGTCAGGATTTGTAAGAATATGGGGTTTAGTTTCAACAATTACGACATGGAAGGTGGACGAGTCAGTCCGTCCAAATGGGTAGGGTTTCTGATTGTGAGCCTCCAAAAAGTGGTATAAGGATTGAGAAAGCTACGTAGATACTCAAGCAACAGCAAACACCAAACCAAGAGAGAAACAAAAAGTACTACAAAATACAAAGAAAGAGAGACCGAGAGGCTATACAATCACAATCCGATCGAACCTGGAACGGAGATGCAGAGCTGAAGTTCACGGAGAGGCACACATAAGAGGATGAGGAGGAAGGTTGCGATGGGGAGATGCACGGATGAAGAACTTCACATCGACAGAGAAGAGAAGAGGATAGATAGGGTTTGTTGTATGATTTAGAAGGTGTAAATATTGAAAAAGCTAAGGGGTATTTTTGTCTTAATATTTATGATTTTTGTGTTCCACGGGATGAAAAAACCCGTTCTAGAGGGAAGGGGGAACCAAAATTTAATCCATTTTCGTTCCGTGGGACACGTATTCCACATAATTTTAGCACACCAAACATGGGACGGACGTTCCATCCCATCCCACGTACCAAACGCACCCTAAAAGAAATAAAATTCCTAGTTGAAAAACCCAGAAAGAAAAATAAAATGCGTCGACAGCAGGATTCGAACCTGCGCAGGCAAAGCCCAACAGATTTCGAGTCTGTCTCCTTAACCACTCGGACATATCGACAATCTTGTGTCATCAACAGAAGAAAGGATATATAAGATTTTATTTCTCTCTCTCTCTCTCTCTGTCTTTCTGTTAATTTAATTTTCGCGCTATTGATGAAAGGGGGAATTTCAGTGTCGGGCGAGCCCTAAATTCAACACAGCAAATCCCTAAATTCGTTCCCACCCAATTTCTCTTTAATTTGAAAATTTCACAACAGGCTCTCACCAGTTGCTGCGAATCTGAATCCTCAGAGAAATGGGAGAAGCTTCTGGAATTTTGAAGCTGATTTCGTACAGCGACGATCTGGTGAAGGTGTTGAAGGACGAGAGGGACATCAACAACTTGGCGCAGTGTCTCCAGCACCGCGAGGCCCTCCGCTCCTCCTGCGATTCCGATTTCAATGAAGTCCAGAACTCGCTTCGAGGTTTGTTTCTTCACTTGTGTTATGTTTGTTTCCCGAGAAAATTTACGACCCAGAAAATTCTCAGTCGGTTGGTTATACTTTTTCACTTTTGAAGCTGCTAAACTCTTCAGTCTATACCTAACATAAATATTGGATTGTTTAGTATTGGAAATTACTGTATGCACACCCCCGCAGAGAGCTGCATCTCAAAATGTAGGGTTCTAAAGTATTTTCCGGGAAATTTTTCCAAAGAAATTGGAAAAGGGCGGATTTTTAGGTCTAATTTATGGTTCTTTGTTTAGCTTTCGACTGAATTATTTCCGGTATCTGTGATGCGGATTGGAAACAATTTTTACGTATTTGCCGTATCTTCCTTTCATAAATGCTGTTCGAAGAGATATATTTGGTTGATGTTGTATGTTGGTATGTGCGTTGATTGATGAGTTCTTATATGAAGCAGACTACCAAATAAAGACAGATGAATGCAAGCAGAAAACCGAGGCAGCAAAATCGGAAGTTGTTGCTGATGAAGAGCTAGACCGTCTTCAAAGAGAGTTTGATGTGGATACTGAAATAGAAAGTTTGCTTATGGAGGAGCTTAGATAAGTATACATTTAGTTGCGTTGGCTGTCAGATTTTTAATTTTAGGTTGACTAGCAATGGTTGCTGAATTGGCTCTCTTTTGCTTCAGCACAGTTATAGGCAGCGAGATTAGTGATTTAGAACGCCAAAGGATTGATGTTCAGGAGAAAAAGCGAAACTTGAAGAGGCGTGAGCAAGATGAGTTCAGGGAACAGTAAGTATTTCGAAGTTTGATGCTGACATTATGTCGATTCTTTCTCTTCTATTCTCAGTGTTTTATATTTCTTAGGTTTGAAAAACATCGGTAAAAGTTGATACAATCTGTGTTGGTCATGAAATGGATTGTTCCGGTCGTGACAGACTGACAATCCATATCTAATCAATGAAATATTATCTCTAATCTACAGGAGGAAGCTTGCCATGTATGCTTCTGTCACAAACATTATACCAAACCTGGAAGATCAATCGCGTGATATGGGCTGTATCCTACTGCTGAAACTTATTAGATGCACATGCATATTCGTTCATTTGTTTGTTCGTTCATTCTTTTTATGCAATGTTAATAGAATATGATAAGGCTGTTTTATATTGCAATCACCTTTGTTTTCCTTAAGCCTAAAATTACAGATATAGTGGATAGCAATAAGAAAATTGTTCAGAAGTTTGAATTCGACCCAACAAAGACGACTGCCTTCCAAACATGTGATAGCGTTTGGAAGATGATAGCTTCGTGATAGATCTTGAGCATTTCCCTTCAGACGGCTCATATTATGGGATGGTGTTGGTGCCGTATGGAAGCATTTTGGTTGTGTGCTTTGCGTTTTTACAGTCTATTTGTTGTAGCAGAAGTTTGAACTTGAAGGGCGTATTTGAACGTCATATATTCGAAATTCAGTTTCATTCATATCTGTTGAACCAAGATGCACCACCAATAGATCATCTTAAAACACTACATATAATGCTGGTCAATTATTCGTAATGATACCAACGTGATCTTATTAATTTGCTACACCATGTAGGTTTCCAAAACATAATGTAGCATAAGCTGCAGCATATGCCAATTCATAGACTCATCAGCGATACCGTTTTGTGTATATATCAGGACCGGCCTTGAGATTTTGAGGGTTCGTTGCAAAATTTGAACTGGAGCCCTGACTAAGAAGTAAGAACAGAAACAAAAATGTGCAGTGTCCAATTTTGGCTCACCTTTTTCTCATAGCCACTATCGTAGCATGTCAGTGAAGGTTCAGGCCTCATATTGTGAATCCGACAACAAGATTTCCATACGTATTCCTTCGATCGATTTTCTTGGATGGCAAGGTACTCAATGCAAGAAATGAAGGGTAGAGGGCACTAGCCGGAGGTTGATAATGGCCATGAGATCCTTGTCCGAAATCAATAGGGGTACCAGTTGCTCGATGAAGGAAGCACAGGTTGAGCAAAGTGGTATAATACATAGTTAGATCAAATTTCAGATGATGGTCTGCTACTTGGGGATTCAGAGGAAACAAAGGCGGCGAGGCGGAGTCGATGCCATGATCACCTTCAACTGAAGAACACGACGGAAGAGAAAAGGACAGCACAAGAGTAAGAACAACAAGGGAGGAGAACCACTTGGGAGAAGCCATTAAGGCATTCATTTAGCTCTTAATGCTTGATTAATTAGCACTTAAGGGTGGTGAGCGTATATTTTATATTATACAGATGCCCCAAATGCAATGTGGACACTTACCAAAATTGTTTAGGATGCATAATTACACGTCGGAAAATCTCGGTCTGTTGTTTTTCTTTTACAATTTAGGGGCTTAGGATTCTGCTAAATAAGGATTAAAAAGAAGAAAAATGGGGCCCAAGCTACATAATTAAGCTGTAATTAGAACCCCTTTTGTGTAATTAGCAAGTCCTGCGAATCCATGCACATCACAAATCCGATGTTATATAGGGAATGACTAATGACCTGCTCAGACTTATGGTTAAACAAGAAAAGCATTATCCTAAATAGGTGAATTCCTAAGGGGTCGTTTCGTGCTTCGAGTTGGATTGGATGGGAGAACTCGTACAGTTCAATGTACAAGCGACGGTAGAGCTGAATGATTTTTCATTTTGATCGGATTAGAATAGATTACATGATGAAAACACATTCCTTCTAGGCACCGGACGAGCTCTTGAGTTCATAGCTCCAAACACACCCCATTTCCTATACTAACATTTGTGTTAATCCTGAATATTAATATAAATCAGGTACTTAAGCAAGCTGAGAAATTAATTTCTGCGGCGATAGAGTACTCTATTGTGCCTTTTGCTTCAAATGCACAGATCGGCAGGCCATCGGCACGGCCACACCTTTGTAAGCCTTGCATACGTAGGAAGCGAAATTTTCATAGTCCTGCATTAAGGCGAAAAACATTGAGAGAGATAATCCTGCATCAAGGCAAAAAATGTAAGGTGAAAGAGAGATGACGAACATTTCCAATCGGTTGATTGTTCAGAACCAGCCATGGAACGAACTTAAGAGGCTGACTGAGGTACGCGGTTTCATTCGCATATTTTAGTTCAAGCTGCATTACGTTACCAACCTCAATTGTCAGATTACGCGACATAAACACGAATTATAGTAGATACGACGATGACTATTCGACGAGTACTAAACGAAGTTAACCTTTGTTGCATTTGCACTTTCGTAGCAATCCAAAACGGGCTTTAAAGGCAATCCCAATGAGCTGAAACAAGTTTGCCATTCCTTGTGCCTTCCCTCGATGGCCAGAAATTCTATGCAGTATATCAAAGCAAAATGCTTGTTCTGCATCACAAATTCATCCGAGTCCACGCGAATCCGAATACATTTAAGACCAAAAAAATCACATGCCGGCCAACATTCTATTAAAAATCATCATTGCAGCAATAATTTGTATGGAAAGAGAGGGGTCTCACCACATCATGTAAAACGTCAATTGCGCAAGCTTCCAGAGAATTTAGCCTGCACTCATCTGGTCCGTGCTGTATAATTTGACAAAAATCGTCATCAAGAAACTAAGGGCTGTTCGATGATCATTTCATTTACGATTTATAGTTTTATTTAGTTCCCACCGTCACCCTTAATCCAAATTGGCCATTACTCATTTCTACCATACACATTTCCTCTATCTCTAACACAAAAAGTGAAAACTAAAAACGATATAATTATACCAGACGGACACTAAATGTACAATAATACCTGTTTGGTTGCCAAGACTTTGATGAAAGAAAAAAAGGCAACAGAATATGCAGGAGTGATCGTGCAAACAAACCGTAAAAAACCCCATTAAAAAGATGAAGATGGAGAATCGACCTGACAAAAAGTGGCGTTCTTGGAATTGTTTATAGATGCATTTCCCCAAGGAACCAGCCTGAGATTTAGAATGGTGATGAGTTCATTGTCGAAAATTCGAGCAAGATTTTTGACGATGAAAGTAGCACAACGGGGGCAAAGAGTTTCATAGTAAACTGAGAGAGTAAGTTTCTGAGCTTCAATACTCGAAACTGATCCGAACGAGCACAAAGTGCTGGCAATGATCAAGGTGAAGAATAAATAAGTAGCAGCAGCCATGTCTCTGGGATTTTAGAGCTGCTGGGTTTATGCAGTTGGTTTAATTAAAAACCTCCTACCAATATACCAAACTTGTGATATCAATTTCCAAATATTTATTGTAAATTCATTTTGTAGCTGTCAAATCCCTTTCGATTTAATTTGGAAAATGCTTGTAGGGTTAAAGTTTCTATTTACTTTTATGTCTTTCACTGTAGGGTTTTTGTTTCTTACTATCGTGAATAAGAATCTCATCATAAGATGGCAATCAATGTTTCCGTACAACTTTCTGCAGAAACAAGAGTCGTTTGACTAGTATAATTTTGGCAACAAGTCTTCCGAACATGTTTCTAATTCTCGCTATACACACATCATCTAGTGACGGATCTAGGAAATTTTCTTATTGGGCGCAAGATATAGTAGAAAATGCCCATTCTTATTTTGCTTTAGTCGTCTCGGAGGACTTTTGTTAAACAGCTTACCCCACGACAGTTATACTCAAAGTAGAGATGGAAATCTTTTAGATCGTCGATAGCAAAACGGGCGAGTAGGAACAATAGCCTTCACTCGCCATTGCGTGAAACCGTCGCTGGCACCTAACCTATTGAATATTTTGTTATTCACCAATGTTATAGTAATGTGAAAGATGTAATCAATGACAACCGACTGCCGTCAGGTTTGCCATCACTTGGTCACCTCCATCATTAATTCATGACGCCGGCATCTAAATGTTCTTTGGAGCTGCCATGAAAAAGCCTAGAGAAATAACACAACATCAATGATCTGTTGTGTTTGGCTTATACATTTGTGAGTAATTATGAGTCATGTGTTGACAACAATTGAAGACCATGTGAATGCTACAAGAAAATGGCAGCAACCGTGACTTTGTGTTTGCGTGCATGCAATTGTTCATGCTTTCTCTTCTATGCATTAAATGACAAATGGAGAAAAGTTGTACTTTATAGACTAGGTATAGACTTTGGTGCATGCTAGGTAGGCTAGGTAATGATTATGTCATGTGAACTCAAGACTTTTTGATCTTGGTTGTTGGCATAGTTGCTAGTTTATGCCTATAACTAGATGCAATATTTGTGCATTTAGTATGCTTAGAAAGTGGGAAGGTAAGCATCATAGAAGCATCCAAGGAGAGAGCATTCGGCTCTCCCATGGGAAAGGTTGAACATGGGTTGAGAGAAAATCAAGAGAGGTAGAGTGAAAAATATCTCTGGTGAAAGAACTCTTGAGGTAGAGTGAGGCTCTTGAGAAAATTCTATGAGTGGGTGTGCAAGGGATTTAGGATTGAGTTATGTTGATTTAACTCATGTGTACTTGTACTGTTATTCATAATGAAGAGCAATGTCTCTCCAAGGACGTAGGCATGTTTTTGCCGAACCTCGTAAATTTCTCGGTGTCTTTATTTCTTGTATTTTATTCTGTTCAACTGAATGTGATTTGGTGAAGTTATAATCTGAATCTCGTTTCCGCACTAACGAACGGGCCAAGGCACAACATGATATGCAAGGAAAACTCGAAGGAACCGGTTTTTCTTGCCCGGTTGATTCAATCTCATAACCAATTGATCTGCAAGCTTGTGGAGGTTGGACATAAAGTTTTGGTAGTCCGAAATACATAGAACAAATTATAAATGAGAGTGACAAAACCCGATAACAACTTAATTACCCATATCTTGAATGCCACATTGACCAGTTTTCAAGTAAATTGGCTCGAGATATAGACAACGTGACATCTTAGGTAGGTTTCTCTCACAAAAAAAGCTAACTAGGTGAATTACTAAGTGACCTACCTCTTGAAGTTTATTATTGACAATCACCCATTGCAAAAATCTATGTGGGGGTTTAAGCTTAGCAGTTTCCGTAGCAAATCTTCCTTCAATACATGGTCAGTATGTACAGGATGCTTTCCACTCCGTGAATAGTGAAACGAGTTACAGACACACACACACATGCGTGTGAAATATGAATAGAACTTGGCTACTGAAAAAATCAGCAGCAGTTCTTGCTCCTCACCAATCGCAGATGAATATGTGTCCAATTTGTTATTAAAAAATAATTACTTGGACACGTGTCCATCTATGATTGGTGAGGAACATAAGCTGCTACTGATAAATTAGCAGCCAAGCTCTGTTCGTGAAATATAACTAAGATGGAATTACTAAGATCACCAACAAGAACATGAAGAATCTTAATAATTTCCTAAAACACATTGGTTGCTTTTTGTTCTTTTGTGCAATCTAGGTTGTCTAAGGATTTGGTTCACCGGAGGATTTCATTTTTATGATTAAGGAGTTCTACTTTGGTTGTTGTTGTTGTTGTTTTATGTTCTTATGTAAAAATATTGGTTTTGTTCTAAAAGAATCTCTGAATATGTTGTACTTCTTGTTATGTTTTCTGGATTGACTCATTGGCTTTTTGTCTACCCTTTTGTGGAGCATATGTGACTCATTAACTTCTAGAAATAAATCTTCCAAATTAGAGGGACAACCAATTAAACCAATAAAATTAACAAATTTCAGATAACATGGATAATTAGGAAGAACAAATTCTCTGAAATTCAAAAAACCCACATACAATTAGATCATATCCCAAAAGAAAAAAATTCAACATACACCTCGCTCTATCGATTTACAGGTAAGACAAGAACGAATCAAACCCTAGAATCGATAACAATTTCAGAAAACGAAGAAGGTAGGAGAAGAACACCTCTGTTGTGCGAAAAGGCGAAACTTGGAAGAGGATTCAATGGCGGAGCACAATCTGAAAAAAAAAAAAAAAATCTTAGCTTTGGAATCGAATCCAGAACCCTAGCTAGCATGCAACTCGTATTTGTAAAGGTCAGGTGGGCCCAAGTTGGGCCGGGCCGAAGTAAAATTACTTTGACCCGAAGTTTAGAGGTTTGGGCTTATTGGAAGAGAGAGAGGGTGCGTGACGAAGAATGAGAGGGCTTAGAATATATTACTTGCTCGGCAAGTGATGTAATTATTTTGGGAGATATTACTTGCTCATCAAGTAATGCAATTACATATAGGATGGAACGTCTACATTTCACAAGTACCCTTACTTGGCATTCACAAATCCGGCTGGATTTCTATCATGTCTAACAAAAACACTAACCAAGGTATTAAATATCGGTAATATCGGAAATATCGGTAATCCGAAAACACGGAAATATCGACGGAAATATCGATAAAATATCGATATCGATAAAAATTACATGGAAACCACGGAAATTGTAAGAAAAACTTGGAAATTTTTATTGAAACTTTGCAGGATGTTTATTTAGTCAATTATCTATTAGTTTATCACAAAAAATTGGAAGGAAATGCATTGCATGATGGATTTAACATTATCAAGTTGATTATATAACGAGCTGACAAACATTGTGAGTGTAGAAAATATGTAGTAATTAATCATTTATATATGTAGTAATTAATGAAAGAAGTTTAAACACACCATAATCATTTATATATAATGAATTAGTACAATATTTTACACTTTATATATTGCATGGTAAGATACATGAGTGACTTATTCTTATAACGGGTACATATCAATTTTTTTTTATAAAAATTAATGGGTACAAACTTATTCTTATTTTATTTTTTATATATTTGAAATGTTTGAATTGAAAATTAATTAGGAGTTTAATAAGGATGTGAGTATTAAAACTCTAAATAAATTACTAATTATTGTTCATATGTGCTAGTTTGGTTTCCCTCGTTAGCCCACAAATAAATCGAATGATAAAATGTAAAAAGAATATCCAACCAATCTAAAATTTAAAAATACATTAAGTCATATAACTTAAGATATTTTGAATGGTTATATTTAACTTTTTAAAATTAAAAGTAAAAATCATGGTTGGGTGTGTGGTTGAAATTAAAACTTTGAAAAGGTGCAGCATGCTTCCCCATTTCAGCACCACGTGTGTGGTGTGACCTCCCCTCCATCCCGATTCCCCATCCTTCACATCTATCTTCTCTCTCAGTCCTCTCTTTCTCTCCACTTTCCCAGGCTCTCCCTTTCTCTGCTTCTCTCCCTTAGTCTCTTCTTCTCTGCAAAACACGCACAGACCACACACGCACACACCACACACGCAGACCACACACGCACACACCACACACGCAGTCTCTCCTTCTCTCCCTCAGTCTCTCCGTCGTCCGTCCATCCTTCTCCCTCAGCCTCGATCTCGATCCTTCTCTCCCTCAGTCTCTCCGTCCGTCTATCCTTCTCCCTCAGCCTCGATCTCGATCCTTCTCCCTCAGTCTCTCCGTCCATCCTTCTCCCTCAGTCTCTCCATCCTTCTTCTTCTCCCTCAGTCGTCTCTGGTGGTGCGCCGCTGAGCAAGGAGTTGGCCCAGTCATCGATATTTCAGGTGAGATTCCATTGAAACCCTAAGCCCTAAACCGATATCACATATGTTGAATCGTTGATGCATGCGTGAAATTTGGAGTATATATGTGAAATTTAAGTTAAAATTCGTGTTTTTGCAAGGTTTTTGGGACGAAATGGGCTCGGGAACAGGCACACCATCTCCGGCGTTCTTCTCCGGCGTCCGATATCGGAATCCGATTGCACCGTTCAACGAAATTTCTCGATATTTCCAAAATATCACGATATTATCGATAATATCGATAATATCGCGATATTTGGACGAAAACTACACGGAAACCAGTTTAAATATCCATTACCCGAAAAATCGATATTATCGGCGATATTTCGCCGATAATATCGATATTTAAATCCATGACACTAACACAGATGACCAAAACGCCGACGACGTGGAAACAACGGGGCGGCCGCGGCATCACGTACCCGAAGGTGTTATCCACCGAATCCTCCGACTCCTCCCCACTATCCCCGCGGCTCGCATGAGCTTTCTTTCCAAGCAGTGGGAAGGCCTCAGATCTTCAGGCTGTGTATTAGATTTCGTGGAGGACAACCTTGATGGCGAACTTGATGATCGACCAGGAAACTTCATCAACACTTGCGACAGGTACATAGACCAGTTTCCTGAGTGCGACAAGATTTCCAATGACAAATTCACGCTAATATTGAATAGAATAGAACAGAAACTGTGTGATGGTGATGGCACACCCATCAAAAGAATGTCACTCTTTTTTTGTGGAATCGAGTTGGAAAACGAATTTCGCAACTTGAGCGAGTACGGCATTTGTGAATTTTTCGAGATCCTTTTGTTTCTCAAGACTATGAATGGAACAAAGAGCGACCTTCTGTCGAGGAGATTGAGTCTTGTGCAAAGCCGGCCTTGAAGGTAGCTGGAGTAGGCGCCTGCCTAGGGCCCCCACTTTGGAAGGGCCCCCAATTTTTAGGCGGAGCCAGGTAGG
The DNA here is from genome assembly GCF_916048215.2 of Malus sylvestris. Classification (NCBI taxonomy): domain Eukaryota; kingdom Viridiplantae; phylum Streptophyta; class Magnoliopsida; order Rosales; family Rosaceae; genus Malus; species Malus sylvestris. The sequence goes on from NC_062271.1 coordinate 25,035,736, forward strand.
TCTGGAAGGAGATGGGCGGGAGCTATGCGGGCTTATATGTAAACGTCGAAATTTGAAAATCTTTTGCTGCAGGGTCGGCCTCGTGTGAGGAAGAAGACAACCCTATTCCCAACATCATTTTAATTGCACGATTTTACTTAAGATGGTCACATCATCTTTTTTATAGTTGCACGTCTTCTTCCTTTTAAATAGTCCCACCATCTTATTTTTACTTTTTTGCTTTTCTCTTAAATATCACATTTATGTTTATACATTCATTCATTTATTGAATGTAATAAGTAACATTGTAATAATAGAAAAATGATTGAAATTTGGCATACTGTGTAGGGACTTCTCTTTCAGTTTGAATTGGTTGAAAAATTAGATTATGTAAACTTAATAAATGCATTTGCATCTAAAAACGCGAGATGGGTAATATTTGAGTAATGTTTGTATATCTTTTTTTTTAATTTTTTATATTAATTTTTAATGATATTTGATATAGAAATAGACTTTTTCATGTATTTAGTGATTTTTTTTTTTTACACATGTCAATGTACAAAGGGTCAGGAGTCAGAGAACTCTAGGGCCCCACTTTGAAGGCTCGCCTAAGCCCCGAATTCTCAGGGCCAGCCCTTGTCTTGTGATACAAACTGCCTCGAGTTTGCTCGATGCGACCAGCATTCTGGTGAAACTGAAGACTCGAGCAGTCAATGAGCAGAGGCAATTGGTTCTGAGCAGGAAACTTCAGCTTCAAGCGGCATCTGGGGACAGTCTATGGCAGTAAACATTGATATGCACAAGAACAGTAATCCTATAGCTGAAAATCAATCGTAAACCAGTCATAGTACCGAAGATCTACAGAGAAGCATAAGTAATAAGCGTTCCAATGATTTATTAAGTTGAATTAACCATCTAAAACATCATTAAATACAAGAAAAGCTTAATTAAATTTTCGCGTTCCTGTTTCTGCATGCATAGCTAAAGCAAAGCTACAAATTTGATCAGCTCTTTCATGCTCCAACTGAAGGGGGCAATACGCGTTCAGTTGATTTTGCGACCCATCTTGAACTCCGTTGTCAGTTATCTGATGTTACAATCATTCTCAAGAATAAAGAACAGACCATCTAAAGGGAGCTTTTGTGGTGTTTCGTTTTCCCATTTCAGATCATCAAGTGTTACAGCTATAAGCAATTCTACACACATCTGTGATCCAACTGTCTTGGGGAGCTTCTGCTGGGTTCAATATCTACCTTCGAATCAACCGGCATCATTCGGGTGGAGCAACCTTTGATCTCCAAGTATGGTACTTACACCCTGCAGTTTCATCATGCAGTGATACTTTGGAGGTGCAATGGCACCTGCCTGTGTGCATAGTTCTACTACTGCCGGAGCATGCCCATAAAATCCCCTCCCTTCATTCAAAAGTACTTGAGGATCCTGAGGACGCCGCCGCCATACAGTCTTTGGAGGTACAAGATCATCTACATTTGCCTTCCTCCAAAAATGGGTTCCCTGCCAACTCTCATACTTAAAAATTCCGCAAAGCCTAGCCTTATGCCCAGATGGCCCAACATGAACTTCTGAACAATGTTTACAGACTTTCGCTGGATAAACCATCAGCAACTTCTCCACGCCACTTCTAAGTATTTCCCATGCCCTCAAAGTTCCACTGGCGACCAGAATCAGTTCATCAGATGACAAAGACTCAGCTCCATCAACGCCAACACAATCACTTTCAGAGTTCCAATTTAAATAATTTCCATCATTTGCCCCTGCTTGCCAGCATAGCTCGACAACTGCAGGAACACGTTCAAAGTCAAACCTCTGATGGTGTTTTATAACATCCTGGAACATGTGCTTGAGGTGAAATGCCTCTACTGGAACAAGCACATCTTTCAAACCACCAACTATCCATTCATGAACTCGATTTTTTCCACGACGTTTGAAGCCACAACAAGTCTGAATTAAGTGGCCTTTCTCACCTATATATACTTCTGGACAGAACCTGCAAAAAGTAGGCCTTTCGTTGAGTCACGTAAATTGTTCAAAAAGAGCTGTATGGAGAACAGAAGGTCAATTAGATAAATCTAGTTTGGAAAACATAGCTTGTGCTGCTCCTAAAAATAACATTTAGGGAGCTCAGGAGTCAGGAACATTCAGATAAAATGGTCTAATTATTCCAAAACAAGAAATACAGAACATAAACACTGGAGCTTCAAAGTCAGTATTATTCCAGGACATGACATGTCACTGTCAGTAACTATGCGATGGAACAATAAAGTGCCAAGTAGTTCAAGGCTTAAAAAGAATTTATTTTATTAGTAAACAAATATTTGGCAGATGAGGAATTTACTTGCAGGCCAAAACTGGTACCATTTTGAGAAGAGTAGAGACACCTTGCATAACGAGCCTCCGGGAATCAAGGACCTCCTGGGCAACTGGTACCATGGTAGGCACTGGGTAATCTTTAGCTCGGTTTTGGATTCTCTTTTGAATCATAGGCTTTAGCTTCCTTAAGTCCATCTTCGAGCTGTAATACCTTGCAAAGATGTCCATAATTTTGCCATTGAAATTGGATCTCTCGCACAACTTCTTCCTCAATGCCATAATTTCTTTTTGGTGCCAAAAATTTTACACAAAATAAATCACATCTGCTCCACAAAAGGGTAGACAAAAAGCCAATTTAGAAAACATGACAAGTACAACATACTCAGAGATTTCTTTAGAACAAAACCAATATTTTTACATAAGAACAGAAAACAACTACAGTAACAACCAAAGTAGAACTCTTTAATCAACCCAAAACCACTGCTTCAAAAAAAAAAAACCCTTCCAATAGTTACGTCATACATGCACTCGAGTTGGAATCCCTATCCACTTCAACTCATTATCATAAAAATGAAATCCTCCGGTGAACCAAATCCATAGACAACCCAGATTGCACAAAAGAACAGAAAGCAACCACATTAACTGCCCGAGTTTGAATCCCTATTCCCCATAAATCATAGCAGTTTAGAATATCGTTGTATCAAGAAAAGTTCAATAGACAAAATGCACTATAATTTTCATCTCATCATCATAAAACGAATTCCACCGTTACCCAATTCCATAGACAACCCAACTTGCGAAAAATGACCATAACCTTTAGATACAAGTGTAAAAAGGAAAACTATCATTTTCATCTCATCATCATCTCATTAAACCCTTTGTTAGTTAAGGTATAGCAACAAAAATGCAGTTCATTAAGAATTGAGTTGAAATTCTCCACTTCCAAGCTATGATATTAGAGCCTAACAATTTGAACTAGCCATCTAGAAAGTTGAAGAGTTTCCCTGTATGTATTATGTGAACATGAAATTAATGGACTAACACAGTGGGGAAACCTAGTACCAACATTCTGAACGAAGCGAGCAAGATGCAACCAGAAACAAAATTAGTTTCCGTTTGTAAGGATATAATGCATTTCAAGGCAAAGAAGCTTGCACGTCTCATTTTATGAACTTACGACTAAGAAACGTTACACTCGAGATTTAGACTACCAGGCAGGAATCATATGAGCTAAAGTAGCAGGAAAAATGTTAAGATGTGAAAGGTTAACAGGTGAAGGCATCGTGGGACAGTATACAATACATTCACCTGAAAATATTAGGATGCCCACCTCTAAAACGCGTTTACCGGCAAATGATAAACGTCCATTTTGAAATTCAGATCTTCGAGCTTTAACTAGATCAAGAGAACCTTCCCACAGCTTTAATCCCCCTACAACCTGCCAAAACCAAATACATAGCATCACACATGGGTGCCGCAGCGCATCATCAATAAAAGAAACGATTTTTAAAAAAGAATACGATAAACTCAATCAAACATCATTTTAATTAGTGAATGACTACTAACAAACAGATGAAGATGGAAGAAATGTATAAGTTATTAACACACACACAAAAAAATTGCCAACGACATGAATAAATTAGGCCATCAGCGGGTCTATAACCGGCCTTGAGCCCTTCAACAATCCCTACTGTCAATTGGGCACTAAATTTTGGATGAGTGACAGAAATTAGATTTCAAAACACTAAATTAATTACCTAATTTGGGGTGAGAGTGAGACTCGGACTCGGTGCTGGATCGAGGGTTCTGCCTGTGAGAGAAAATCGCCCGAGAGAGAGAGATCGCAAGAGTCGGAGACGATTCGTGAAGGAATCGTGAAGGAAGGCTGGAGAGTTCTGTCTTTGATGCTTTGGCGTGGCGGTGGCTGGGTGGTGATTCGTGAAGGAAGGCTGGTGGCGGCTGCGCTTCAAGTTCTATTCGAGTTCGATGGACTGCACATATTAAAACAAAGAAAACTAACGAAAAGGGCTTGAAAATTTTGAGTTTTAATGATAAGGACAAAATAAAGGGTAAAGTGAATAGTACTAGAATTGACTTTTTATGTGTAAAAATGTGGTTTTTCGTTAAAGTGAACAGTAACGGGTGCTTTTCGTTAAAGTTCCCTTAAAACAAATGAACTGCACAGATTAAACCCCAAACAATTAATGGTTGAAATAATTCTCTTATAATTAAAAAATAATATATATACATATATATATATATAAAATATTTATTTCAGTTCGGTATGGGAATACTGAAAAATGGAGATGCAAAACCGAATCCTGTACCGAAAATTTCGGTTTGGTTCGGAATGACATATCGAAAATTTCGGAAATTTTAGTTTGCAATTTTTTTGATTTAGGATCAGAATTTTTTCGGTTTGGTTTGGGATTTTTAGGATTTTTTTCCAGTCCTGATTTTTCATATCAAAATCAAATCATTTTTCTGGACATTCATTCACGTGCTCTCAAACTGCACAAGATTGAAAATAGTTGAAAGTATATGTCCTTTTTCGTATCTTTATGGATGAGTGGCCGTAACTTGGGGAACTTGGCTGGCCTTCTCTTTTCACCTTGTCCATTGCCCTTTTCTCTGTGTTGGTTTCCAACTTCACAAAAATTGTAGTGTGCTACCAACTAGATTTCAATCTAATAGAAGTATTTTTTTTTCGAGAACTTCTTCATTTCTATTAGACAAACAAAGGAGATGGTAGCTTGCTTTAACAAAGAGCATTTCTAAAAGGGACAAGGATCATTTCCCTTCTTTTTTTTCCTCCACTTTCCTCCCCTCATGTTTGAATGTTTGAGATTTCATCTTTGTAGAGAGAAAGAAGAAGAAAAAACTGTGAAAGGAAGGGAGGGAGGGGAGAGAATCCCCATCCTTTTTATGTGAAAATTTATCTTTTAAAATGTCATTCAGGAACTAATGTGAAAACTTTCTGCAACCTTTAAGCTATGTTTGGATGAGAGATTTCAAATTCTCAAAGGATTGATGTCAATTTAGTAAGGGATAAATCCTAAAATGTTGAATAGGTAGGATTAGAATGCACCATATTAGTATTACAATAGTATGTACGAGAATTTGTAACTGACTTCTTTCAAGCACGGACATGAAGATGAAAAATAAAAAATAAAAAAAAATCACAAATAAAATGAAAAACAAAAATGAAGATCAAGTAATATCAAGCCCCCACCACCTCCAAGCTCAACCTACGACCACCGAAACTCCATCCCAACCTTTATACTAGTCTTTAAAACTTTGATTGGCCTACTTAGTGTAAAAAATATTAAGTCTTAGAGTGGGTTAAATTTGATAAAATGATAAGGGAGGAAGACTCATAAAAGGGGAGAAAGAACTTATGCTGATATTGATGTTCACCATCATAATCTTGATATTAGAGGAGAAAGAACAACCCAATCAAATAGTGGCCACCACCTACAAGAATGAATCTAGTTTTATTTCTAGTACTTCAAACCTATTGTATGCCCTCAGTCACCTTGTGCATCTACCACCAGATTTGCCTCTTTGATAACATGTTGAAGTTCTATGTGATCCATGTGGGTGATGATGTGAAGTGGATACCCTTTTTTGACCACTCCCAACCGCTATAGCATATTTGCTTTGCTCATGCTTGGAGTGTCCTTGAGTTGCAGGGTGGAGTTGGTGGTTATGTGCTGGGTTTGGAGGTGATTGCCTGATGGGGTGGGGCTGTTGGTGGAGGTCATGCTTCCATGACCTTCTATTGATATTGGAGACAAAGTAGGCTCTAGTTAATTTAACAGAAATTTAACTGGGGCTTAACTATAACACCCCGACCAGAAAATTTTATTTCGGAAACTAATTTCGGTGATAGGCCAAAACTAAACTCTTATTTATTTACTACCATTAATCACAATTCTTTTATTTAATTCTTAGTTACTCACAAAATCTATAACCCAATTTATTTACCAAAAACATAAGGCTAATTTTTAAATTAATCACCCAATTCCTTTTCTTAGAAAATTTTTCAACAAAAGATTAATCTTGATTATTTTAAGGCTACATCTAACTCCCGTTAGACTGCCTACATACCCTTGAACAGATCAAGCCTTTCGTAATTCACATTCATTCTTTTATCCATTTCCGAAATATTCTAGTAACGGAAATATTCAACATTAACTTTCATAATCGAATCACATCAAATGGTACCAATTACGGATTTAAAATATCAAAATTTACATGAAAAGGCAGTGTCGGCCCACTGGCCATGCGCCACCGCAAGTGGCGGTTTCCAGCGAACGGAAACCAAATTTTTCGACAAACTCTAAAAATTACCAAATTTTACAGGCAAGTAGAGTTCAATGAGAGGAACAACTTTCATACATGGGTCGAAGTCCAATTCGGCCGGAAAACCCTTGAAAATAGCCTCGATCCGCTGGAAACCCTTGAAATGGGTGTTCTCAATTTGGCCCCAAAACGAACTCCGACTCCCCCAAACTTATTTGGACTTTGTTCTTGGCCACTAGAGGAGTAGTTTGATGGTGGTGGTGGTGGTCAAGACCTTTGGAATCGGTGTATCTTGCCGGAACACCCACATAACCAATGGGTTCCGTTCCTCCCAAAATTGGGTTAATCAAAGTGGTTTTTGGGTGGAGATGAAAGAGGGAAGGCTAGGGAGTTGTTTCCAAGTGATGGATGGCGGCGATTGGCTGAGATTGGTGTCAGGTCGGGAAAAACACCAGTTCCCCCCCTTTTTTTTTCTCTTCTCTCATTTCCCTCATTGTTCTCCCCCCCCCCCGATTGGCCCTCCTTTCTCTCCTTTCTCTCCTCCACTCTTCATCACAACCGTCCAAAATGTCCACGTGGCTCCATTAGATTACTCCAGAAAATCTGGAGCATTCTAGAGTGAAGGTTAAATTACAAAAATATCCTTAACTTTAAACGTTAATAATTCCTTCATTATAGCTCTGTTTCATGAACTGTTTTCGCCTACATGCTCGTAGGGTCGAGCTCTATCCAAATATGCCAAGAAATACGATAAAATATATGAGGATAAAATACATCCTCGTATAACTACGTTACCAACCAGGGCCATTTTTTATTATTTTCCGCTTCTCGATAAAATTTTCAACGTAAATTATAATAAATCCCATAAACAAAATTCTAGAATTTCTCTAATCAAATTTTCTTAACCATAAATCTATGTATTCTCGCTTTACTCCACATATTCATATATTTTAAATTTTTAGAGTATTACATTAACGATTGTAACATTTTCAATAGGTTGGGTACTTGTTTGGAATGTTTAAAAAGATTGAGATCAATTTAGAATGACGATAAAAAAATTAGAAAGTTTTAGGTACTTAATCCATCAATAAATAATAATTTTTTTATTAAAATATATTGTAGAGCCCAAATTGCCAAATTGAAAAAGTAGAAACTCATCTTGTATATATTTGAAGGGTGACTTACGACTTTTTCAATTTGTTAATTGGGTTGCTACATCTCCTTGAGATGCTCTTATGTCTAGTCTACAACTGTTATCAATTTAGGTTGTATGGTTCAAAATGTGATTTCTAAATACTCAATTGATTCTGAAATACAACCTTGTTCTAAGTTTGCACTTAGACCTTCTACAGCAATTTGAGTGAGTGTGATACTTATATTTAAAAATCATGCAGTATGAGTTTAATATCTATAATACTACTATTACACTAGTGTGAGACCAATATATTAGTATGAGGGATGAGGAAGCCTTAGGAAATTTTATAAAATAATAAACTAAGTATGAGGGATGCTTTGATGAACAAAACAAAAACAAAAGCATGTGTGACAACATAAACTAAGAAGGATGTCATCTGATAAATTATTTATCCGCAAAGCGATATTCGTAAATTACATACCGGCAAGAGAACAGACACATTATTCTTATTGAATTTTCTCTAGCGTACATTTAAGTTACACATTTAAATAACGACCGCTAAATTATTTAACTTAATGAGATATAACGGTTTTTGTTTCAGATGTGCATCAGAAAAGCCTCTTATCCCCAATCCTCACCGACATCTTCATACCCAAGCCCGGAAGAAAGTTGTGAGCATGTTGAGCCCAGCCCAAATTTGAATCATATCCAGTTTCAACAGTCAAAACCCCTTCACTCTCACACCCTCTGTCACTCCAAGTCCATTTCTTCAACCTTGTCAACGATAAACCCCAAATATTTGAGAGGCTTTCCGAATTCTCACATCCTTCTCCTCCAATGGCCTCCATCAACTTCAACCCCTTCGAAAGCTGGTTCAAAAAACCCCCAAACCCCCTGCCACCCATCAACCTCCTCCCCCTCACTGACTCTTTCTTCCACCGCACCACCGCGGCCCAATCCCCTCCCAATTTCTCCTCCCTTAGCCTCTCAAACCTCTTCAACGGCCCCCCGAAACCCGACCCCAAAAACCCATCTGACCCAGAGCCGGAAAAACCCGGACACTACACCCAGATGCTGGAGCGGTTCTTCTGGGAGTGCGAGAACGACCCGGATTATAGACACGCCCCGGAAGTCGAGAAGATTCTGAACGAAGACCCGATTTTCGAAAAGAGGGAGAACCCAACGGAGGAGGAACTTCGGGAGAACGAGAGGTTCTGGAAGGAGTTCCGGGAGAGCCCGGTGGTGAAGTTTCTGGCCCAGGCGGAGAAGATTGCGGATATGGTGAATGAGCTGGAGCTGAAGGAGAATGATAGGCCGTACAGGGACGAGGATAAGAAGCTGTGGCAGGCGGTGCCGCATGTTATTGGGCCGGACGGGAGGCCTATGCCGAGGAAGGCGATAAAGACGAGGCAGGAGTCTGATGATAAGTTCTGGGATTTTGCAAGGCAGTTCTTTTTTGGGCTTTGGGGGTTCCGCCAGCGCCCCTACCCACCCGGCCGGCCCATCGATGTTGCTCAGGCAATCGGGTATAAGCGGCTCGAAAAGCGGTATTATGATTGTAAGTTTGTGGAGTTAAATCTTTGTGGCGATTGCATTTGCATATGTTAGGTTGAAGTTCGTTAATTGCTGCATAATGTAGTGAGTCTACGAAATGGATTTTCGAGCCACGGTTAACGTTTCGTGCAGTTATTTGGTGAATCTGAGAATTGACTACAAATGTTTTAATCACAATTTAGCTGTTTGACTCAAGTTCAAGTAATGTCTCATTCTTCCATTGTATTGTTAAGCAATGATTCTTCGGGTTAAACTCGTTATTGACATTCGGGATTTGTTTGGATAAGAGGGTTGTTTGATGTTTTCTTGATTGTTAATCTGCACAGTTTGTTCAAAGCATTGATTTTATGTTGATATAGTTATCATGAGGAGCGGTGGATTTTACTACAAGGACCGGTTAGGTCGAACAAGAGGTCCGTTGGAGCTAATAACCCTTAAAACGGCTTGGGGTGCTGGGATTATTGATAAAGACACGTTCATTTGGGGTGAGGACATGGATGAATGGGCTCCGATTCACATGGTTTACGGGTTGGAACCTGCTATTGCCACTTGGGAAGGTATAAATATCCCTTTTTATTTTAACTGCAAAATTATAATGTGATAGGAGCAACACAATGCGCACTTTAAATTGGAATTCAATTACCACTAAGCTACGATGGCAATGGGGCCAATATCTGTTTTTATCTAGTATCATCTAATGTGCATGTCAAATTTGTACTAAATATTTGAAAGAAATTTTGTGAAATTTATGAGATATGATAAGCAATCGTACATTCATGAATTGTTCATAGGAGCATAATAACTAAGTTAATTCTGTATTTTCAACAAATTGATTCTTGGCTTATCGTTGGGTGAACTTCAGTTAGACTTGCGGCTGGTGCGACTGCTTTGATTCACAAACTACAAAAAGGAATTCCTCCTTGGGTTCCACTCAAGGGACGCGAGAAGAAAACCTATAAGCAGCTACAAGAGGAGGCTGTAGAAAGCAAGAGACGTGACTTAGCAGTACTTGAAGCTAACGATGGTGTTTGGCCAGGTGTTCGAACTCCGAGTCATGCTCTATTTCTTTGGGCTAGTGGCTCTGAATTGACAACAATTCTAGAAGAGGATCACATGCCGAACAAATACATTTCAAAAGCTCTTAGGTATGTTGCATTTGGTATCTGATATCTTGCAGTGTAAAATCACTAGTATATTTTCTTTTTGCTAATATCTTTGTCTGCTTGTGAGAGAAGGGTCGAATTGTCTAAAATTATCCCTGGGTTAAGGCCATGGGAGGTTCTAAGTGTGGAACAAGCAATGGATCAGATAACATATGAGGGAGAGTGGTTCCGTGAACCACTTGGCTCGTACACGACAGGTCCTCCATACATTCGAGCTTGGAATAATGATGTCAAGGTACAGAACTTCTTTTTACATCAGTTTTGACTACAAGTTTAGTTTTTCTTGAGTTTTATGATTGTGTTACAAATCTAATCGTAGAACACTTACTCCAAGTAAACGCTTATTGGCAAGTGGTGTAGTCGAAAATAATCATAAAACACCATGCTGAAAGAAAACTCTTACTGGCAATTGTAATAAGTTGGTTACAGTATCAAAGTTTTCTTACATTTTGGTATTGTGAATCCTGGTAATTACAACTACAGTCCAAGGATACAAAGAGGATAGATGTTTTGTGAAAACATACTATGGGATTTATTTGTATATCAGTTTCACAACCTCTTAGGACATTTTGCATAATTTCCCTTTAGGGATGTGCAAGCACTTCCGCTAAATCTTTGTGGGTTTTTTTGTGTTCAGAGATTATATAATATTTTCGACAACCTAAGCAGCCGAGTCTACCAGAAACTGGAGCGAACAATTCCTGGTTTTGATAAGATAATGGAGAAAGTTCAAGCTGATGCTGCTGCAAGGGATGCCAAGCGGAAGGCAAGAAGAGAGGCAGAGATGAAAGCTGAGCAGGAAAAAGCCTTGGGAATTCAAAGTGATGACTAACTCACAATATGTCATACTTCTGTGGACTGAACGGTAACACTTAAAAATTCCACCTTCACTTCATGGTGACTTACGCATGAGATCTGCCTTCAAATGATAATTTCTTTTCTGTCATTCTTTCAGATTGAGGTGTTCAACATATAATCTTCCACGGTATCTGTTTGTACTTCGCGTCAACCAGGATGATGACGGCTATTTGAGAATATCCTTGTGAAAGCATGGGAGGCTGGTAAGGTTAGATTTGAAAATGCTGTGTTTGTTTCATGCTGCCAAAATCCTCGAGTTTCCATTTGGTATTAAACTCCAGATTTTTTGTATTAAACCATTTAACGTGTTAAATATCCGATCCTTCCGTTGACTCAGCGATCACGAAAACGGAAGCGAAGAGTGTTTATCTATTTGATATGGTATAGTTACACATGGTTAATCACTAAGAGTAAAAGTTGAGAGATTGTAATTGCAACTCAAATCAGAATTTGAGAGAGATTAACACACGGTTTAGCTGTGTTCTAACACCAAGTTTGCCTCGTTAAGTGTACCGAAGTTATGACTCACGGGCTGATTTGGAAAGGATAATACTAGCCTCCGTTTCATAAGTCCCCTCTTTTTATTTCGCACGAGCAGAGGAAGAGAGGCTCGTGCGAGATAACAAGAGGGGTTGGCGAGTCGGGGAGGCAACAAGGTGATGTAGGCTTTGATTCTTGCAAGATTTTCTTAGATTGTTGAGTGCAAATCAGCGGTTGAATTCATCAATCTATTTATTATACCATGTGATGACACGCTTTAGAATTTTTGGACAAAACACACTTCAGATATATTCATTTTTGGATAAAACTCACCTCATATAAAACTAAAATAGGAAACATATAGGAGAAATGTGAAGGAGACTCTTCAAAACTCAAATTTTTTATAAATTCTCATCAACTTTACAGTTTAACTTCAAGTTTTAGTCTAAAATTATAAAATATTATGTCACAAGACAGAGAATCCATCGAGAACTTAGCATTTCTAAACGTAAAATATCCCCATTTTTTGGATAAAACTCACCACGGATAAACAAAAAAAAAAGGAATTTATATCCACTTTTGTTGATGAAAAATTAGAGAAGAAATTCTTTCCGGATCTCTTTCACTAAGATCACCGGATCAAGTGATCCAAACTTTTGATATTTCATCCAACGGTAAAAAATTATTATAGTTTTTAAGAGATCAAAACAGGTAAATTGTTGGATAAAATTTCAAAGGTTCGAATCACTTGATCTAGTGACCTTGGTCTCTGGATCTCTTCTCGAAAAATTATAAGGAATACTAATAAAAATGACTTGAAAACTTTGAGTTTTAAAGATAAGGACAAAATAAAGGGTAAAGTGAATAGTATCAGAATTGATTTTTTAGTATAAAAATATGATTTTTCGTTAAAACAAACAATACCAAAAACTTTTTATTAAAGTTCTAAAATTATATCCATTTAACGCTTGGCAATCTATGGTCTCACCATGGTGCTCAAATCCGACAAGGAGTCATTACCCCCACCGACTCCATTCTAGGATACGTGCTACCATCCCTAAACTTCGACACGTGGTAACCTCTCATTGGAAATTTTGCATGAGAAGCGGAGTACGTGTAGGAAAACCATAGTTTTGTCATTAAAAGCCTGCTTTGGTCAGGAGGATCCTCTTGTTGGGTTCAGGAGAGGATCCAAGTCCCTTTGGAAGGAGGACGCTTGTCTCCTCCACATAAGCTGCATCTGTTCACCCAACAGAAGAAGAAGAATACACAAAAAAGTATCTGCAAACCCTAAACAGAAAAGAAATTGTGCTCTCTTCTCTGCAACTGAGTTCGAATCGCTCTTCAATTCCCCCTTTCTGTAAATCAGAGAAGTTTAGAATATTTCTTTGAAAGAAAAAAAAACGAGAGAAAGAGATGGAGGATGTTATACCAGAGTCTGAAAGCCTGCTGATTCCGGTGAATCTCCGCCATACAAATGGCGGAGCCAACACAGAAGGTCGTGGAGCTGTTAATGGACGTGAAGGGACGGCAAAAGGGTCCATTCGCAGAGAGCAAGGTGAGGACAAAGAAGTTGATGCAGAGAAAAAAAACATGAACGGAGGTACTGAGGAGGAAGAGGAAAAGGGAAGTGGTGGGATTATAACACACCTTACATCTATAGTTTTGCCGAGGAGCGGTTCGAAAGGCGGGGATGCTGGAAAAAGAAAAGGCAAGTTTGAAGTCGATGATGTGGGGAACGAGGAGTATTCTGCTAAGTCGGAGAGAGAGGGTGGCGGTGAAAATGGTAATGGAGGGGTTTTCTCAAATCTCATCTCCAACTTTTTTAACCCTAGTAATGGCGGCGAAGGAGGAGGAAGAGGGGAGGTTGATGAGGTGAACAAAGCAGCTGAGAAGGTGATGAAGGATATTGGGAATAAGAGGATGAAGACGGCAAAGGAGGTGGAGGAGGGTGGCGGTGGAGGTGGCATCATTGACAACATTGTCTCTCACTTGCCTATATCACTTCCAGGTTAGTAGTTAGTTCTTCTCTAAAATAATTTTAAAGTATTTTGTTTGTCCTCATTTTAACTGATTTGGAATTGCATTTTATAGAAACTGCTTTTGTTCATAAGCACTTTTGTTATGTGTTTGAATACATTTTTTTTTCTTTTTCCAAAAATAACTTCAAACAAGACTTAACTGTTTATGTGACGGTGCGATGATCGCACCAAAGATTTATTTGTGAACTGAGAATATTGTTGAATGAATTTCTAATGACCAGATGATGCAGCTCCAACAATGGATGAGGCCTCCATTCTCATTACCTCGATTGTCCAAGACTAAGCAGGCAATGTGTGCCTACCGGTACAACAAGTGCCTGTATTTTAATTTTTTTCCCTTCCAAATTGTTGTTGTTTTATGTTTTTTTTCGATTTCGGTGTTGTTGTTTTTGTGGTAAATTGTGACGTGGATCCAAGTTGAGAGTGTGATGCGGGAGGTGAAAGATCACGTGAAGGATAGGCCCTGGCCTCGGACGGAGCACTAACACCGGGGTGCAGGATAATGAACACCATATGTATCTAACCACAACCATACATCATGCCATCACTAATATCAATATATACTTACCTCATGCCTCCGCAGCATCAATGAATATTATGCATATCTACACTAATGCATATATCAAAATGCAATGAATTTGACATGTCATTTAAAACACAGTTTCATATAAAAACAGTTTCTGGGAAGTATATATATATAAAATGAAAACCCACTCATTAGTATGTAGCAGGATCGTAGCCTTCAAGTCTTGTCTGGCTACGCTCGTCTTCCGGATACGTCTCATCTAAATGTGAAACCACTAATTTAACGTTAATTCAATAGTACATATACTAATCCTAGAATCAACTTCTCATGCGTCGCTCAATTGAAGTGTTTGAAAATATCATTGTGGTCGCTCAATTGGAGTGTTTGAAAATATCATTGTGGTCTATCCAACATCATGAACATCCCAAATTTTTAGAATAAAATTTTGGACTTAAATCATTTCAAACACAAGGCCTAAACCAATTAAATGGTCTAGGTCCAATTTGAAATGGCTTAAAGGTTGGGCTGGCCCAACAGCCCAACAGATTCTAATTTTTTTTTCTTTTTCGAAATGGTCTTTAGGATTGGGCTGTCAACACAGCCCAATAAATCAGAATTGAACCCGCGCCCGAAGTCACAAAGCCGAATAATGGTGTCCTAATTGGGCTAGGACCAAATTGGCCCAAAACATAATGTGGCCCCGCCGGAAAAATACGAGGAAGAACACCGGAACTTGGTGTTCTCGCCGGAAACACTTCCCTAGCGGGGTCAAAACTCAACCAAAAACCTTCATTCAAAAGCCAAAATGAAGATCAAGGAGTAAAGATTCAAGCCTTACCAAGATGGAGTGGCGTTGCCGAAGGGATCAACCGGAAAAACCCCCTAGAACACACGGTCACTCGCCGGAAAATTTAAGAAATGTATTTTCCCCCAAGGATTCTGCATCCACACCATTCCAAAATGTCTCAAGACACCCTTAACCAACCTCACATACTTTTATAACGATCTAAGGTGCCTACCCTAATCGAAAGCTGGAGATTTCGTCGGAGCGACCTCCCGGAGATTACACCATATTAAGGGATGAGAAATGGTGAGAGCAGGACGTGAGGGAGAGAAGGGAAAGGTCCTGATGGTTGTAGTGTGTGTGTGTGCTTTGGTTGCGTCGGGAACAAGAGCACCGAGAGAGATATGCGGGAGAGTGAGGGAGAGAGAAAAGGGAAGTTTCTGGAGTGGGGAAAATGCACGGTTAGGAAGGAAATAATAAGGCCTTTGGTTGGGCCATAGGATTTAGGCTTAACTAATTGGTCCATAAAGGCAAATAAACAACCTACCCATTTTAATTGGGTCCAATATTGTAAGAAATAAAGTAATTGGTGGACATGTGCTAATCAACCCAATTTTATTCTAGCGTTCATAACGTTTTTGTTACGAACCCAATTCGAATCTAATTTGTGTCAATGTTCTCGTAACGACGCGTACTATTTAATTACGCTAGCAAGACAAATAATTTAATTCTGAATATTTACATTCACGTCACTAAGTCTCGAGGGCATTATCATCATTTTACACACTCGGGGATTAAAATATATAAAAATTCGGAACAAGCTGTCATAATTTTTGAACCAAATGGTTTTCTAGTCTATAAAAGATCTGCAGATGATGGAAAATACGTTGTAAAAAATGGAATAAAATTTTATAACAGTTTTATTGTTCCTTATAACGCATACTTATTATTGAGATATAATGCTCACATAAACGTTGAATCATGTTGTCAATCCATGCTTATTAAGTATTTATTCAAGTATATAAATAAGGGTTCAAATAGAGCACGTTTAGTTCTTCAGGAAAATCCAAATGATGAAATATTAGCATATCTGAATTGTAGATACATATCACCTTATGAAGCTGTTTAGAGATTGTTTCAATATTCAATGCATCATAGAGAACCTTCCGTAGAACGATTACCGGTACATTTACCGTTAGAGCAAAGAATTGTTTTCAGTGGTGATCAATCGTTAGAATCAATTATAAATAAAAAATGTTTTGAAAACACAATGTTAACGAGTTGGTTTGAAATGAACCAAATTTTTAATGAAGCACGTGCACTGACTTATGCACAAATGCCCTCAAAATTTTGTATGATGCACGCAAAAAAACTTGGAAACCAAGGAAACAAAAAGGATCAATCGGTAGAATAGCATATATACATCTTGCATCTGGTGAATTATATTACTTGAGAATGCTTTTGAATGTTAAAAAAGGTGCACTCAGTTTTGATGATATAAAAACTATCAATGGTGTTGTACATCCTTCACAAATCATTAGGATTATTAGGTGATGATAAAGAATGGATTGAAGCTTTATCGAATGTTGTAAATGTTGCACCGTCTGCTCAGCTTAGACAATTGTTTGTCACAATAATTTTGTTTTGTGATGTAGCAAGTCCTCAAATACTTTTTGATAGTCATTGGGAAAACATGTATGATGACATTTTATACAAGTTGCGTAAGACTTTTGGAATTCCTGATATGATTGTCCCACAAGATGAATTGAAAAATTCTGTGTTGTTTGAACTAGAATTGCTTTTTAATAATGCATCTGCTTCTTTGAAAAACTATCATTTGCCCATGCCTAATGCAGAGAAAATGTAGGAAATAAAAAACAGGATTTTGAGAGTTAAACTACGATTGTCAAGAATTATACAAAAAAGATACAGTCTTAAAATCACAACTTAATGAGGGTCAAAAACATGTTTACAATACTGTTATAGATGCTCTTAAAATCACAACTTAATGAGGGTCAAAAACATTTCGACAAATATTACTTGTTATTCCTCAGGAACTAAAGAAGATATAATAAATGCTTCATTGAATAGTTCTTATTTGTGGCCACATTTAAAAAAAAATTCATTTGAAAGAAAATATGAGGTTGTCAAAAATTGGATTAAGCATTGAAGAAAAAATTAAAATAAGTTCATTTGCAAACTGGATTTTACAAATAGGTGACGGACAAATTAATAATGCAAATGGTACAAATAATTCAAACGAAAGAAATGCATCTTTGGTTGAAATACCTAAAGATTTTATGGTAGATTCTTCTATAAATTCCATACTGTTGCAATCCTACTACTATAAATAAAGGCACAATGTGGTGGAATAACACACATCCACAATTACACATCTCTCTCTCTTCTTCTCTCTATGGCAAACATTCCCTCTCTCTATGGCCTCCATAATTGTTCAGTAAATTATGCCTGTAACATGTTATCAGCACGCTCTTGACGCTGAGCTAAAGAGAGTTTATTCTTCAATCAGGAGAGTATTACGTTTTAATCATTCTTTTTGTGATTAATTTATTATTTTGAATTGATTTACATGCTATTGATTCAATTTAATTTTTCTATGTTGAACGTGATACAACGCATTGGAGATGCAATTTCGGCTTTCCGAGAATGATCTTCTACAAATTAAAAGGCTTTTGTTATTTTTTGCCAATCAGGTACGCTTAAAATAAAGTAAGATATTTGAAACGACCTTGAAGCATGAAAACATTCCCCATGATGCATGAACCCCCTATATTTATATTTTCCTTCTAATATATATATATATATATATATATATATATATATTGTATATGTTTATATATTTGTCAATATATATATTTGTTTCATGCATTACGCAATTATATTTGCTATGTGGAATATGTGAGTATATAAAATAAATTAGAAGCAAATTAGGGTTTTTAAAACCATAGGTTCGAATTTTTTTTTTGGGTAATCTTTTGGCATCACCGTGGCAACACCACGATATCACCGTGGGATGGCGTTGACAAATTGGACCACCTGCGCAGCCCTTTTGGGCCTGCTGCTCCACATCAGACATAACCAAGCCCTAGCTTGGCTTACAAGTCACACGAGCTTGAAAGCCCTGGTCCACCCGAGCCCAAACCCACATGCTAGAAGCATGCTGGGCTTGTTCCCAGGCACGGGCTTGCAGCCCTAATCCCTTGTCTCAGCCCACGCCAGCAAGCTACCATGCTTGCTGGGCTTGTATTAGCCTTAACCCGCAGCTTTTCAACCAACCTTTGGCTGGGTCCCCTCACGCCACAACCAGGCCAGCAATTTTGCTGAATCTGCTTCAGTGCCTAACCCTCTCTGGCCTAACAGTCCAACCTTTATGGCTGGGCTTATCCCTTGGACCCGTGGCTTGCAGCCCACTGCCGAGCACCTCTTTTACTCATGGCACCCAACCCTATCTTTTGGGCTATGCTATTTTCGACTCAATAATATTATTTAGCTTCTACAATCGATCATGTATGGCCCGATTTATTGAATTAATTAAAAGTGACCTACGGTCCATTAATCTGGTAATGAATCCAAAAGCATTGACATGAAGATCACTTTTGGACCTTAACGATTCAATAATTTATTTTTATACTTTGAACCGTTGACTTACTTTCGTAGTCTCGAAGCTTTCACACTTGAGTTCCCGAAAAACCTCAAATCCACTACACTTAGTTGTATATTGCATTATGTGTTCTTGCAGGAACCTCTCTTTTATGAACTAAACGTTCACAAACTAAATTAAACCTGTAGTTTCAAATTTAGTGCCTTTGAAACCCGAAGTTTTCATAAAACAATACACCCATGAAAACCCAACGTTTTTCATGAAAACCATGTCTTAGAATCGAATGTTCTAACTTTGATGCTTATGGATGATTCATTCCCATAGCACCAATCACAATCTTGTTCCCTCTAATTCAGTGGATTGTCGAACCGTCACAAGTTTGATTTTCCTGATTTGGACGTTTCTAATAGAAACCACTTTATGTGGGGTACAAGACGTAAATCTCCACTTGACTATCGAAAAGCTGAGAAACCATTGAAGCCAACAATGGCATGGAAGAGCTGAATAAGCCCTCGCCATGATCTTCATTCGAAGGCTTATGCTCAAAGCATTACAAATGGAAATACCTCCCTATCGAGGATTCCATGGCTCTTTGGCTCGCTCATACGAACTGTCTAATCATGAAAGACATTGCCTGAAGCACACCATGATTACGTCTATGAATGAGTACAATTATGAAGTTTATAAATCCAATTGAATTTTGACTGGAGAATACTTTTCTTGTCCTTCCATGTTTCTAACTCGCCCCTGAAGCAATAATGCAGAAAGCGGAAGTTTACCAAATTCTCGGATCTGATTACTACCACAAATGTGAGAGAAAGGTATGGACCCAGTTCAATTGGAGTCTACTGAATTACTCGACCCAGTTCGGTTAAAGCCTACCGAATGGTGATACACTGCTTCGGCAGGGATACACTGAATGGCATATTATCTCACAATCCAATTTCGAGATTGTTTTTACAACATATGGTAGAATCAGGGTCTACCAAGGTGTGGCATCATGCCCGAAGCATGATCCTTGGTACCTAAGACCTAAAACTTTAAGAATAAGGGAAAATATTCCCAAACCTTAACCCTGCAAAATCTACTTCTGTCTTGATGGAATAGATCATTGGTTATGCACCTGTTCGTGCCCCTACCAATGTTGTTAAAGAGTACCATTCTAGTAGCCAATATGTGAGATCGATTTTGCTCCACCGAACATCATTGAATGAGTAGAAATTTGACATTGATGGCCTTGTTGGCCAAATCCCCTTAGTAAACCATTTACTTTGTGAACATTTTTCTATGTTCTTGGATTCAAGTTTGGTGTATGTTTTACTTATGGATAATCTTATTGATATTGTCCTCGAATATGAGTTAATTGAATCATGTTTCTTAATACATGTGACTGATTCAATTAAACACGTGATTAGGTAGGAATGTGGGAAAGTTAGTTGTCTAGATGAATGCGTACTACGCACACTAACTTTACACCTAAATCACATCTCTAACAACGACTTTAGGTCTATCCAACCTGATTAAGAGCATTGGCACGCTCCACATTGTATGAATGGTACTGCATCACCATTTAAAGGACCTTAAATTCTCCCTGACGTTGAGTTTTTAAGGATATTCGAGATGATAATGATCATATATGAAAACACTGAAGAAAATAGAGTGAAATATCTTTGCACCACCTCCAAAAATGAGCCTGAAGTTTTAATTTGGGGCTAATAGGATGTCCCCCAACTGGGGCACACGCTATATGTGGCCGGCCTGGAGCTGGGTGATTGAGCAGTTTACTTGCTTTAGCATGACCTTTGGGACACTTAGGTCGAATAATGATGCTACAAAGCATCTCCTTACCCGAAGTAAGGACCTTGTGCTTACACGCACACTTTACCAAGCATGCTTATTAGGAAAATTGATTTTTTATATCATTCCTTGCAAAGATATGACACGACTCTCTTTTCATGGTGGATTCAAGGGAATATATGTGGACTAATTCAACCAAAATGCGGACCATATAAATACTTATGATTTTGGTTGATGAATCGACAAATTGGTCACATGTTTATCCACACACATTGCTGCTAAACCTTATGGTCGATTAAGGGTTCACCACCCTACTTATCCTATAAGGTCCGGGAGACTGGATAATGTCGAAGAGTTTATATCGACAGTTTTTGAAAAAGTATTGTATGTCGTTTTGGGTTTATAATTGAACATCGAATTCCCATGATTCACCCCAAATAGCCTTGCCTAATGATCATAAAGCACAATTTAAATGATCGACCGAATTTTAGTAAACGTACCAAGTTTTCGGTTTCTACCTAGGACTATGCAATCCTTGTACGCAGTTATGTTAGTCCGCCTTGAGGCCCATTGCCACCCAACCTATATGACGTTACAATTGGTTACTGGGTACGAACCTGACGATTTTCGTATTTACGCATTTGGGTGTGCATTCCATGTGCCAAGTTGCGCTGCCGCAACGTACCACTATGGGTCCTCAAAGAAGGATGTGTATCTTTTGTCGATCATGATTCTTGTTCACACTAGCTCTCTTCGAGCCCTTGCACACGATCTCTTTACCGCTTATTTACGGGTTGTCACTTTAATGAGACAGTCTTCCCGCCGTTAAGGGGAGTTAAGAACGTCAACGTTCCTGATACCGCATACCGCATAAGTGTGATAAGAAAGTACGATGATTTCTAGATTTCAGAATGTTGCTCCAAACGCATTCCTCTAATCTAGCTAAAGTGACGAGATCATATACTAGCTGCAAACATGCCTGCAAGGATAGACGTACTTAACGGATGTTGACTCAACATCCCTGGAGGGTGTGTCGCCCTTGTTGGACAGTTTGGACGCCCCTGTTGGACAGTCTGGTAAACCGACGGATAGCCAATCAATCTTTCTTGGCCTGGAGTATGACATATCACTCAATTCGTAGGATTCATTTCCCTGGAAGAGGAAGACACGACACAACAATGAATCTAAACTTGATCGCTGTCTCAAATCATTTCCATCTCATGAGATTAATCCGGATTACTCCCAAGACTTGAAGTTCTTGGTCCAGTATACTAGTTTGGATGAGAAAATAGAATTGAAATGAGATTACCATCGATGATGTTTTCACTTATATGGTAGCTACCGACATAAATGAAAAATGACTATATTGAACCGTGTTCCGTTGATTAAGTGACAGCATAGAACTGATTGGACAACTAAAGTTACAATCTAGGTTAAATTCCTTGCCAAAGTGTGTATTGGACCTATCGTTCCTACATTGCCCAAGGTAACCCTATAGTGTTACAAGTAGGAAAGGAAACGTTATGAGATGAATGAAATAGTGCGATATGATGCACGTCTTACGACGCAAGGTTTCTCTCAAAACGTCTTGTGATTGATAACAGCATTATGAAATGTGGTTAGTGTCTCTCCATGGGGATATAAATATGGAGATTTACATGTAAGTTCTCGAAGAATTACATGGCCTGTTTCAAATAGTTCCAAAACCATGGAACACCCTCTTAACTTGTTTGAGGCGTTCACTTACAATTCGACGGATGTGGTATACCTGTCTAAGTGATTATTTGATCAGTCAGGGATGAATTGTGCCATTGCGTGTTAAACTATGAAGTCTTATTCCAAATTGCTAGAGTTGCAATTTATGTCATTGACACGAATCTCACTAAGACTCCGGAAGAGCTTGAGAAAATTACCTCGCACCTGAAGATGGAATTTGAGATGAGAATCTTGGGAAAACTCGTTTATGTCTTAACCCAAAGTTGAAGCATTGTTCTGATGGTATTTTGGTCTACCAGTCGAACTACACCCCGAATGCGTTACCTTTGAGTATACCTATGATCATCCATACGTTATATGCAAATGAGGCCCTTGAAGAGGTTATGGAATCTGAAATTCCATATCTAAGTTCAACTTTGCGCTTCGTTGTACTTAGCTCATTGTATTTAGACAGGACATCTCATTCGCTGTTGATCTTGGTAAAGATGTAGCACTGCGCCTACACGCATCCACTGAATTGGTATTAAAGACGTACCATGAAGGTACTACTGTTGGAAATGTGCCCTAAAGCCAATCATGTGATGATACTTTACGGACATTTCACATGTTAAACTAATCTAGTTTAACATATAAAGGGCATACATTATTGTTTGAGCCGTCTCATATAAATGTTATATGCTTAAACAATAAAGTCCAAGGAATTTGTGATTGGGAGAATGTAATCTAATGAAGTTAGATTCTTGAGACCATTCTTTCGTAGACACATCCTAAACGTTCCTGATCATAGGATTGCCAATTGGGCATTGACAGTCCGTCAAGATCGGTACGTACTATGTCTTCTCTCAGGGAGAGTGATTAGTCTCGAATCATTGGTGTGTGTGACATCAAGACAAGTGCGGTAGGTGCTCAATAGAGAATGAGTTCACTGAACGCGATCAACGAAGAGTTCTCATATTCCATGTCACATGAGAACTCATGGTTGGGATAATGCAAAGTAGTCCTTTGACCTGAGGCATCATAGTTGTCTTGTGGTTAAGACCTTGATCTTTGATTATGTCAAAGTCATCCCACCAGGAGGGTGTCCACGGCATCGTTGGGGTCAAGCCGCTTAGCTATGGAGACAAGTGAATGCGCAACAAGGGATCTCTAACCTTCAAACTGTTTGAGGGAGAATACTCTCTGATATGATTTGAATCTCTGGCCAGAGTATGAATGAGATTTGGGAATGTGTTCCTAATCACATTCAAGGTAATCATATAAGCACAAGACACACATTGGATAGTAGACATGAGAAAATAAACTATCAAACCAAACAATGTGGTCAAGAGTATTAGATTAGAGAAGGACCGTATTGCATTTGTAATCCCAGACTGAATAGGTTTTCCACCTCTTCTGATTAGCTTGGGTAACCATGACATACGGCTAGGTGTCACTCATGGTTTGTGGAAGCCCTAAACGTGTGTAATCACTAAAGGGAGAATTGAAAATAGTTTCAATTCACAATCGATGTAAAATGGTTTTAATCGCCCACTACCTCGCTAAAAGGAACCTAATGGATCGTACACCGTGTAAGGTAGAGATGGACGAAATAAATGAAATGAGTAAGATTAATTGAATGGTTTAATTATTTATGGCAAGGATTAATTAATATGTTAATTAATCAAACGAATAAGTTCGTTAAAGACCACGGGATAGTTTTGGACCTTAAGGCCCAATGGGCTTCGAACGTCAAGCCCATTAACTTAAGTTGTATGACAATTTAATGAATAAAGATTCATTAAAGCCCAAAAGCCCAAAAATCCCTAAATGGCCGGCCATAAGGAATGAATTAGGGTTTTGGTTATTTAGGTCACTTAAAGAAGTGACTATATAAATGACTTTATAGCCAAATATTCATTAAGTGAAATAAGGGTTTATTTTTGGGGAAAATGGGTGAGAATTGTCTCTCCATTTTCTCTCTAAAGAGGCCAACACCTTGGAGGTGATTAGCTAGTCATCTAATCCTCCAAGGTCACTCATTCATCATCCAATCTCTCCTTGGTGTAGAGACTTAGAGGTTCTCAATTTTGGGAACTTGGAGAACCTATTCTTCCATCCAAATCCATGGATCTAAGAAGCAAGGAATGAAGGCCCTATCTCTTTGGGTGATTAGCCTTTGCTTATGCAAAGAGGAATCTACAAAGGTATTAATTTCAACTCACTTATTTTTGAGTTGATTATTGGTTCACCAATCTACTAGGCTTTGAATTTCATGGGTAAATGTTTTGTATTTGAGTGCATGTAAGCATGATTCCGCCTTTAATTGTTAATTGCATGCTATATGATGTTGCTCAAATGAACATGTTTTTCAAAATAATTCCTTCAAGTGGTATCAGAGCCTAGGTCTAGTAGTTGGTGAATCCTTTTGTGTTTTGTAGTTCATAAGTTTGTGATCTAAAAGTTGTAATTGTTACAAGCTTTATTCTTGCTTCTTTGAAAGTAAATTTTGTTGGAAAATTTGCTATCTCAAATGTTGTAGATGTTGTTCATATGAGCATGAATATTGGAGCTAAAATTTGGTGCCATGCTTTTGGGAAAATTCGGCCAAAATCAAAGGGTGAATTTTTGGGTTCTTGTTTGACTTGTTAAAAGTGTTTTAATGTGTTCTTTGGAACCCCTAAGTACCCTAGTTTGGTTAGATGTTATTTCCCTTAAGTAAGAATGGTTTTGGAATGTTTTTGGGTGGAAAAAGTTCATGGAAAAATTTGGGTTTTTCATGGATGTTCTTCATTGTTCTTGATGTTCTTGCCAAGAACAAAAAGGTTTGGTGTTTTGATTCAAAGTTTTGATTTATTTCTTAAAGTATATGTGATATGTTTTTAAATGATTTATTATGTATTTAAAGTGTTAAATATTTGTATAAATGATGATTGAAATAATTGTGTTTGAATTATTTCAAAAACATATCTGATCTTACATACACTTGCATGTTTTTGACAAAACTCACAAATCAACACACACACCAACCTTATCCCTCCCTAAAACCAGCCACTCCCTCAAAGGGAGTACTTTTGGGGCTTTTATGCAATTACATAAAGTTTTGATACTTTTGTGTAATTGCACTTTGGCCCAAAAGTTTACGTTTTTACGTTTAGGTCCAAAAACGCTAAAGGACAAATTGTTTTGATCCTTTAATGATGTTTTTGCATTATTAAAAGTTTGGGTTCTAGTTGTATTTACATGAAGTTGTGACTTTTGTGTATTATACAAAGTGACCCCAAAAGTTTTTGTTATTGCAATATGGCCCAAAAGTTGAGGTTAATTGCATGATGGCCCAAATAGGATGAGAACAAAATTGTTTTGTCTCTTTAAATGAGAATTGGATTTTCATTTTGTTTAGCTCCATTTAAATCAATTTTATGGATACAAAAACCAAATGAAAATGTTGCATTCATTAATTAGTTAAAGTGTTAATTAATTAAAGGGTGATTATGAACCTAAGCCTAATATAATTGAGCTATGTGAAAGGCGTTTCAAATTTGTTTGAACCATGGGAATGTGTAGATTAGATTTTGGTTGTAATTTGATTTGATCAAATGTTGTAAAAGGGCTTAAGCTCTTCTTTACTTTAAAGTAATTTGTTATATGCAAATGTTGTAATGAGCATAAGCTCACCTTTACTTTGAAGTACTTCTTTCTTGCTTTATACGATATGCATGAAAATGAAGTAGTTGGGTCCAACGCCCATAAGACAACACGCCTTAATGTGATTAAACGCGTAACTAAAATCAATCTTCATTCCTAGACCGAGGTTCAACACAAGGCTCGTGTTGAATCTAAACAAAGGTTCATAATCATCCTTAGGCCCTAAGACAACTATGTAGTCCATCAAATGAATGCAAAGTTTATGTTAGTAGTATCATATACTCTTGCTTTAAAAACCGTTTTAAAAGCATAGTGGGAGTATTATGTACAACTAAAACAATGAGATGGAACAATAGTTGTAATAGGACCAAAATAGTTTTAATAGAGATTAAAATGTATGTTTATATGTGATGAGACCTAAAACCCTCAACCAAACCAATATTAAGTTGATAAGCGAGAGATGTTTAGAATATCTCTTCGTGGCCTTCCACCGTGGTGGGATCCAATCGTTTATGACTTGTACACCGGCTTCACCCTATCATGGGGGAGTACACAGTGCATGCTTATACTCAGGAGGAATCCATATACATATGATGAGGTGAGTGTAGGCAACGAGGATAGCTATATATCGTATCATCGTGAGGCTATTCTTGAACCCCTTCACACACTAAGCATGGTGGGAAGAACTTAACTAAGTGCAATGGAACCAATATCATATCATTGTGAGGTTACATTCTCTAGAGGCCAAATAAGATGGGTACTTGCATGAGTTGCAAATGAGTAAGCGTACTCTCTCATTATTATTGTTGCTAGCCATATATCGTATCATCGTGAGGTGGGCTTGGTAATAGTGAGCCTCCCATAACCTACTAGGAGTTTCATCCAAAACTCTCGAATTCCTATGAGGGATATGGAATTTGCCAAAAATAGTGGGTGGTGCTATTTGATTTAAAGACCCAAATCAAATGGCTTAAAATCAATCAATTTATATTCGTTATGTATTTGATTACCAATATATTTGCAAACGCTATCCAACACTTGACAAAACCGAACGTTTAGTTTACGGACTTGGTACTACAAAACCATAGATTGTCTTTAATGGCTTGTAAAAGTACCAAAGTAGTCTCATCCTCACAATCTTACTATTGATAATGTATCATTAGAAGAATATGTTAGAAAAGGTCTATCATAAAGAGGACAACACTTTTAATGTCATAATTCTTCAATTACAATTTGTTGTATGAAGAAATAGGAGTTGCTTTGAACAACTCTTAGTCAATGCAAACACTTAGTGCTTGTTTCTTTGTTAAATGAACAAAGAACTTGAGAAGAAAGCACAAAGGCATGAACACTTTATGTGCCATGTTTCTTCACTTACAAATTGTTGTATGAAGAAATGAGAGTTGCCTTGTACAACTCTTGAAGGTTTGTAATTATGTTTAGAACATAATGGTTGGTTGACAAAAATAGTCCATTAACATGGACTTATGATGATTTTGAATCATTAAGTGTTGAAGTGATAAACCACTTAACGAGACGGAAACTAGGCAAGGACTTCACCTTTGTTTCCCTATCCTAATCGTTCACTAAGTTTATTGTAAACTATATAGTGAACAATAAACCACATGCTCTCCAAAATTGTTTGATGTGTATAACACAATTGAAAAAGGTTTCAAGAGAGATAGTGAGAGTTTAGGGACCATGACTAATGTAGTCAAAGGTGAAAGTCAAATAAAGAAGATAAATAACTCCAAGGGAACAAACTTTCTTTATGAAAGGATGGACATTGGAAGGGGTATTTGCAAGAAATGTCTTGCAAGTGTCAAGAACACACTTTTCGAAGGTGTTGTAAATTGTTCTTGAAAAGTTCAAAACAGTTGGTTCTTCTACTTGAATGCTTGATTCCGTATTAGTGACTATGTTTTACAATCGTTGTAAAAGTGTGGCTAATAAGAAGTAGAAGATTAATGAGAGAAGAGAAAGTACTTCACATTCGAAGCGTGAATCAAATGTAGATCTCTGCGAAAGCAGATGGTACTTACTTCCTCATATGAACTACCAAAGAAATTGGAAAAACATAGATTGTCTTTATATTCCAATTTTAAGGAACTAAATTTAGTCACTATGTGAAATGGATAAATGTTTTGTTTGACAAAACAATGTTCTTTATTAATCAATGATTGGATTATGGTAATCTAATTAATTATCTCTATAGTAGAGATAATATGGTGGTGTTAACTGTTTAGAAAATAATGATGCTTAAAACCCAAAAGGTTGCAGGGTAGTGACTAATCCCAACTAAAGTTGTGATACCTCTAAAACATAAATTACGAGTTGGTCATAAATGGACGCTTTGGATCGTTAGATCCGGATCCAATACCTTCTTGTTAAAATTGTATAGAGGCGAAATGTTCGAATCTTTATTCTTTTGGAAAGAAGAAAGAATCACAAAGTTGTTGAGGTTAATTCACTTAAATGTTAGTGGCACTTGTCCACAAACATAATACTACTCATGTTGGATAACATTCACCGAAGATCACTCTCGGTTGGACTATAGTTTATTTTGAATAAACACAAGTCCGAATACTTTGAAAAATGTTTCAAAGAATTCAAGAAATGTAAGTTGATGAGTAAGACATCTAAAGTATTTACCTCCTTAGATTTGATCCAAGGAAAGGTAACACTTTAGATAAGTTTCCTTGAAAGATATCAAGGAAATAGCATCATAAGATAATGTATTTCTCCATTAGGAGAAGAACGAACTTGAATAAGATTTAGTTCGTTAGATGTTATCTATTACCCATATATAGGATATATACTTCTAAAACAATATGATTGTCAATGAGAAGATCTTCCAATATTTTCATGACTCCATAAGATGTAGTTGGAAAGAAAGACAAATCTTAAGCATGTTAAAGATTTGGGGTTGTGTGCTAACAAGCAATATTTGTTTGATAATAATCTTGTAGGATATCCTTAAAATAACTTTTGGATATCGCTTCTATAAACCAACTAACAAATGGTGTTTTGTTGGGTAGTTCATTGTAATTCTACAATGTGATTTGCCTAAAAGCAAATGAACGAGAGATAGAACTCAAAGAATGGGTTCTTTGAGAGACAAGAAAGTAATCAACAAATATAACAACCTAGTTCCTATACCACAAGCTCCAAGGTAGTCGATAAGGATTTATAAACCGTCTCAGTTGAATGGTTTTGAACTTTATGACTATGTCATAGAGTTGCACCTCTTAATTCGAAAGAAATAAGAATGAAAATCCTTATAACTACATTGAGTGCATATACGATATATACTCAAGGAAATGGTAAAGTACCATTTGACTCGAAATAATGAAACCTTCATAGCTAATTGGTAGCTTAAGGTGACTACAATCAAAGAGAATGGTTGACTTTGAAGAAACCATCTTTGAGATAGTCTTGGTTTCAATTAATTCGAAGATTGCTAACTACAACTAAATGGTGATTCAATGTTTGGACATAATATGGGTTTCCGAAACCATTATTAAGATAGTCTTGATAATATATGTCTAAAACTATAAATCACAAGACATGTAAGTTGTAGAGATCCATCCATCATGGATCTTAGCAAGTTAGTGGGAGCTATTTGCATTTTATGAGAAAAGGTTCAAATCGTTTGATTTCTCATAAAGATATAAATGAATCTTTTGTTTACTAGTTTTACAAAAGATTAGTGGGAGTTAATCATGTTCCTAAAATTTAAATATATATGATATATTAATTTTGGAAATGAAAAGAATACTTCTTCGTTAAAGTTATGACTTTAAGCATTCTATAAACGATAGAATGTATATGGGAGATATAGTCTATATACATGGGATGGAAATCTATAATGATATATTTCATGATATAATTGGATTATATCAATGCCTAATAATAGACAATGGATGCTAGGAAGTTTCTCATATGATGATAAACTTCAATAAGAAAGGACGATTCTAGTGAGACTAGCAAGTTGCCCTTCTCAAAGGGAATGTACCCCTTTGACTCCCAAAGAAATAATGCGTAAATAGAATCCTTTATGCATATGCACAAAGGTGATTTATGTATTTCATATTGTATGAAAAACATTGATATGAGTTGTACCTAGAACGGTATAAGATGATATCAGTGCAAGCCCAGGATCAGAACCATGGCAACTGTCAAGTGAGTCCTTAAGTATTTAAGAAATACTAAAGGATAAATTCCTCAAAGATCGAGGAAGAATCAAAGTAACGTAATGGAAGCGTAAATGTATTAGATTATGAATCTAATCCATCATTGGATGTTTCTTCATTATGAATGAAGAGATAAACGAATATCTCTTTATTATGACTAAAGAGATATTTGGATGGAAACATTAAAGTAATGACTTTAGTGTGTTCCATTATGAATGCAAGATATATTGCCATATAGAAGTTTACAACAATGTTGTTTGGATGGGAAAGTTCATTTATGAACTCTCTATTCGGTTCCAACCAGAAAGTGTATGACACTAATGGGGCGATAGCTCAAGCCTGGGAATCAAGGTCTCATCAAGATCCGAACACAAATGAGAGACTGAACCACATGATTGAGAATCATGTATAATGGTGACGTCGGTATTCTCAAGGTTGCTTCTATGGATAACACATATAGATATCCACTGTCTAGGCCTACTATTCAGCCATTTATGAAATGACTACAGAAGAGATATCATCATTGATGATCAAGCTGATTGGCTCTAGTGCAAGTGGGAGATTGTTGGAAATGTGCCCTAAAGCCAATCATGTGATGATACTTTACGGACATTTCACATGTTAAACTAATCTAGTTTAACATATAAAGGGCATACATTATTGTTTGAGCCGTCTCATATAAATGTTATATGCTTAAACAATAAAGTCCAAGGAATTTGTGATTGGGAGAATGTAATCTAATGAAGTTAGATTCTTGAGACCATTCTTTCGTAGACACATCCTAAACGTTCCTGATCATAGGATTGCCAATTGGGCATTGACAGTCCGTCAAGATCGGTACGTACTATGTCTTCTCTCAGGGAGAGTGATTAGTCTCGAATCATTGGTGTGTGTGACATCAAGACAAGTGCGGTAGGTGCTCAATAGAGAATGAGTTCACTGAACGCGATCAACGAAGAGTTCTCATATTCCATGTCACATGAGAACTCATGGTTGGGATAATGCAAAGTAGTCCTTTGACCTGAGGCATCATAGTTGTCTTGTGGTTAAGACCTTGATCTTTGATTATGTCAAAGTCATCCCACCAGGAGGGTGTCCACGGCATCGTTGGGGTCAAGCCGCTTAGCTATGGAGACAAGTGAATGCGCAACAAGGGATCTCTAACCTTCAAACTGTTTGAGGGAGAATACTCTCTGATATGATTTGAATCTCTGGCCAGAGTATGAATGAGATTTGGGAATGTGTTCCTAATCACATTCAAGGTAATCATATAAGCACAAGACACACATTGGATAGTAGACATGAGAAAATAAACTATCAAACCAAACAATGTGGTCAAGAGTATTAGATTAGAGAAGGACCGTATTGCATTTGTAATCCCAGACTGAATAGGTTCTCCACCTCTTCTGATTAGCTTGGGTAACCATGACATACGGCTAGGTGTCACTCATGGTTTGTGGAAGCCCTAAACGTGTGTAATCACTAAAGGGAGAATTGAAAATAGTTTCAATTCACAATCGATGTAAAATGGTTTTAATCGCCCACTACCTCGCTAAAAGGAACCTAATGGATCGTACACCGTGTAAGGTAGAGATGGACGAAATAAATGAAATGAGTAAGATTAATTGAATGGTTTAATTATTTATGGCAAGGATTAATTAATATGTTAATTAATCAAACGAATAAGTTCGTTAAAGACCACGGGATAGTTTTGGACCTTAAGGCCCAATGGGCTTCGAACGTCAAGCCCATTAACTTAAGTTGTATGACAATTTAATGAATAAAGATTCATTAAAGCCCAAAAGCCCAAAAATCCCTAAATGGCCGGCCATAAGGAATGAATTAGGGTTTTGGTTATTTAGGTCACTTAAAGAAGTGACTATATAAATGACTTTATAGCCAAATATTCATTAAGTGAAATAAGGGTTTATTTTTGGGGAAAATGGGTGAGAATTGTCTCTCCATTTTCTCTCTAAAGAGGCCAACACCTTGGAGGTGATTAGCTAGTCATCTAATCCTCCAAGGTCACTCATTCATCATCCAATCTCTCCTTGGTGTAGAGACTTAGAGGTTCTCAATTTTGGGAACTTGGAGAACCTATTCTTCCATCCAAATCCATGGATCTAAGAAGCAAGGAATGAAGGCCCTATCTCTTTGGGTGATTAGCCTTTGCTTATGCAAAGAGGAATCTACAAAGGTATTAATTTCAACTCACTTATTTTTGAGTTGATTATTGGTTCACCAATCTACTAGGCTTTGAATTTCATGGGTAAATGTTTTGTATTTGAGTGCATGTAAGCATGATTCCGCCTTTAATTGTTAATTGCATGCTATATGATGTTGCTCAAATGAACATGTTTTTCAAAATAATTCCTTCAACTACATGGGCAAATCCCAACATATCTCAGTGGATCCAACCCCCTAATCCTCATAATGATGCTTGCTTTATTTGTTATGCTGATGCAGGTTACTTATCAAACCCGCACAAGGCAAAATCCCAAAATGGTTATGTCTTTACCGTTAAGGATATCGCAATATCTTGGAGGTCCATGATATGACCTTAGTTGCGAAATCTTCGAATTGTTCCAAGACTCACCTTACTTCACTACGCCACAAGTGAGACATGGTTAGGAGTTTTTATTGATATTCGAAGTACTTGTTGTGTTTTCATCCATCGTTGAGTCCCAACGACGATCCATGAAGATTATGCCGCATGTATCAACCCGACCAAGCCATGATACATCAACGAAGTCAACACCAAGACATAATGTGTCCACATCTACATCAGCAAAGCATCAGAAGATTGAAGTCATGCAAGCCGATCCCAGACAACCTTGCCGACCTCTACACGACGTCACTGCTGAAGTCAACCTTCTAGAAGCTTGTCCGAGGAATTGGTATGCCTAACTATTCATATGCAATGCTTGTTGTTCTCGTTTGGAAGTTATGTCAAACTCAGGGGGAGTATCCAGAAGTATACTTACTTGATCTTGATGTATTATTTTTCCCTACGATTACGAGTATTTTTCCCACTGGGTTTTTGCTACCTAACTAGGTTTTAACGAGGCACCTATCCTAGGTTGATCATACCATTGTGAGTTCTCTTCTTGCGTCCAAAAGACGTATAGTTTTGACTTAATGCAACTTCTCACGTTTCTCCTTAGACTATGGGTTTTTCCCCACCTTAGGTTTTACCATAACGAGGGTTTGTGAGTTTTATTTTTTTATGCATTCTTCCGTTGATATGAGACTCGCATTCGCTCATTGTGCTGACGACTTCAACAACTGTATTTACTTCATCATTGAAGACCTGATGCACCATTTACTTGAGTATTTACACACTCAAGGGAGAGTGTTGCAGTCATATTAGAATAAGAATATGATTGTGTAAATCCTAGTAGATATGAGAATGTATCTTATATTTCTATTAGAAGTAGATTACCTATTAAATGTTGTAATCCTAAAGGGTAAGAATTAACATTTCCTACTACTATAAATAAAGGCACAATGGGTTGGAATAACACACACCCACAATTACGCATCTCTCTCTTCTTCTCTCTATGCCGCACCTTCCCTCTCTCTATGGCCTCCATAATTGTTCAATAATTTATGCCTACAACACATACATTCAATTTTTTGTGCAACTTATCCCAATTTTGAAAATTGTTTTGACGATTTTGTACATTTAAGAGAGCAAGCTATAACACCTAGAAATACAATTGTTATAGATATAAATAATTATATCATCGATTTATTACCTGTAGAGAAACACACATTTTTGAGTTATGATTCTTTGTGCTCTTCGAAGACAAATGTTGAAAATCTTGAAATAATGTATCCCACTGAATTTTTGAACAAACTTGACTTCAATGGTTTACTTGCACATAATCTGGTTTTGAAAATACGAATGCCCATTATGTTGCTACGAAATTTAAATCAATCTTTAGGTTTATGTAATGGAACTAGATTAGTAGTTACTCAATTGTTTAATAGAATTATTGAAGCTAAGATTCTTGCTGGAAGCAATATTGGTCACAAAGTTTTCATACCAAGAATTACTCTTACATCAACAAAAAGCAAATGGCCATTCATTTTTAAAAGACGCCAATTTCCAGTTAGACCATGTTATGCAATGACAATTAATAAAAGCCAAGGTCAATCTTTGAAACAAGTTGGTTTATATATTTCAGAACTTGTTTTTACACATGGTCAGTTATATATTGCATTGTCTAGAGTAACTCTCGACAGTTTAAATTTTTTGATAGAAAATGGAGAAAGTGATGCTAAAAACTGTACTCTAAATATTGTCTTTAAAGATGTATTACAAAATTTACAGGAAAGTTTTTAGTTTTGTAAAATCATGTGTAAATATTTATAAAATGCTCGCTTTCAATTTTATTAAATTGTTTTCAGATTTAATTTTGTGGTGGCACACCTGTTTTCGAGTGATTTACATTTTTTGTCTGCACTATGTTGCTCACTTATTAATAAAATGTTAAATGTCGTACAAATTTGATTTCAATTTTACATTTACCAGGTTTTAGGGTTGGGCTCAAACTGCACAACATGTTAAAAAATAGTAGGTAATTAGACTTATTATGGTACACGTTTTATTAACGTGCAACAAACAAAAAGTTCCAAATTCTTAGTTTAGTGTGACTAGATAAATCTGATTATCAGTTTAAATTATAAACATTCCTACCTTCCTCTGGTGTCACAGTTGCAACATTTTCAATGTGATTTTCCGCTTTTTACATCCTCATCATCCATTCTTTCCAAAGCTGAAAAGAAGTTTGATCATCCTGCATATACCACACATAGGTAAGTTAATCTCATCTACTTTTTTTGCTTTGCTTAAATCATAACTTGATAAATTTAAGTTCTTTTTTATGCTTTCTTGGAAATTCTTTAGTTAGTCATTTTACTAATCATAATCACACTTCTTAATCTTATTTGATAATGAAATAACATAGCTATTTTAACAAGGATAACAACAAATAACTGTTTGTTTTACCTGTAGAATTTTATGATACGCACAGTATATACCAATTGTATCATGTGACTAAGTACAATTAGTGACCTTCGTTCAGGTCTTTCAATTTCATTTGTTAAATAGGTGTATAGTGATTGGATACGCTAGTTGTCGTTCATGTGAGTCCACATAAGTACAAAAGCTAATGTTCTGTAGACACATTTTTGTGTTAAAACCATCGACCTTAAAATATTTTGTAAACTTAACTATAAGGTTTTCTCAATGTCTAATAAATGTACATATAAATGTAGCTTGCTTACTTAATCTTTGTACCTAACATGCAATTGTCTACCCTTTTGTGTAAAAATTTTGGCACCAAAAAGAAATTATGGCACTGAGGAAGAAATTGTGCGAAGGATCCAATTTCAATGGCAAAATTATGGACAACTTTGCAAGGTATTACAGCTCGAAGATGGACTTAAGGAAGCTAAAGCCTATGATTCAAAAGAGAATCCAGAACCGAGCTAAAGATTACCTAGTGCCGGCCATGGTACCAGTTGCCCAGGAGGTCTTTAATTCCCGGAGGCTCGTTATGCAAGGTGTCTCTACTCTCCTCAAAATGGTACCAGTTTTGGCCTGCAAGTAAATTCCTCATATGCCAAGTATTTGTTTACTTATAAAATAAATTCTTTTTAAGCTTTGAACTACTTGGCACTTTATTGTTCCATTGCATAGTTACTGACATGTCATGTCCTGGAATAATACCGACTTTGAAGCTCCATAGTTTATGTTCTGTATTTCTTGTTTTGGAACAATTAGACCACTTTATCTGAATGGTCCTGACTCCTCCCTAAATGTTATTTTTAGGAGCAATTTATGTGACTCAACGAAAGGCCACTTAATTCAGACTTGTTGTGGCTTCAAACGTCGTGGCAAAAATCGAGTTCATGAATGGATAGTTGGTGGTTTGAAAGATGTGCTTGTTCCAGTAGAGGCATTTCACCTCAAGCACATGTTCCAGGATGTTATAAACACCATTAGAGGTTTGACTTTGAACGTGTTCCTGCAGTTGTCGAGCTATGCTGGCAAGCAGGGGCAAATGATGGAAATTATTTAAATTGGAACTCTGAAAGTGATTGTGTTGGCGTTGATGGAGCTGAGTCTTTGTCATCTGATGAACTGATTTTGGTTGCCAGTGGAACTTTGAGGGCATGGGAAATACTTAGAAATGGCGTGGAGAAGTTGCTGATGGTTTATCCAGCGAAAGTCTGTAAACATTGTTCAGAAGTTCATGTTGGGCTATCTGGGCATAAGGCTAGGCTTTGTGGAATTTTTAAGTATGAGAGTTGGCAGGGAACCCATTTTTGGAGGAAGGCAAATGTAGATGATCTTGTACCTCCAAAGACTCTGGCGGCGGCGTCCTCAGGATCCTCAAGTACTTTTGAATGAAGGGAGGGGATTTTATGGGCATGCTCTGGAAGTAGTAGAACTATGCACACAGGCAGGTGCCATTGCACCTCCAAAGTATCACTGCATGATGAAACTGCAGGGTGTAAGTACCATACTTGGAGATCAAAGGTTGCTCCAACCACAACAACAACAACAAAGCCTTTTTCCACTAAGTGGGGTCGGCTATATGAATCCTAGAACGCTATTGCGCTCGGTTTTGTGTCATGTCCTCCGTTAGATCCAAGTACTCTAAGTCTTTTCTTAGGGTCTCTTCCAAAGTTTTCCTAGGTCTTCCACTACCCCTTCGGCCCTGAACCTCTGTCCCGTGGTCACATCTTCGAACCGGAGCGTCATTAGGCCTTCTTTGCACATGTCCAAACCACCGTAACCGATTTTCTCTCCTCTTTCCTTCAATTTCGGCTACTCCTACTTTACCTCGGATATCCTCATTCCTAATCTTATCCTTTCTCGTGTGCCCACACATCCAACGAAGCATCCTCATCTCCACTACACCTACGTGTTGATGCGTCACCGCCCAACATTCTATGCCATACAGCATTGCCGGCCTTATTGTCGTCCTATAAAATTTTCCCTTGAGCTTCAGTGGCCTACGACGGTCACACAACACGCCGGATGCACTCTTCCACTTCATCCATCCAGCTTGTATTCTATGGGTGAGATCTCCATCAAATTCTCCGTTCTTTTGCAAGATAGATCCTAGGTAGCGAAAACGGTCGCTCTTTGGTATTTCCTGATCTCCGATCCTCACCCCTAACTCATTTTGGCCTCCGTTTGCACTGAACTTGCACTCCATATATTCTGTCTTTGATCGGCTTAGGCGAAGACCTTTAGATTCCAACACTTCTCTCCAAAGGTTAAGATTCGCGTTTACCCCTTCCTGCGTTTCATCTATCAATACTATATCATTTGCGAAAAGCATACACCAAAGAATATCATCTTAAATATTAAGTTTGTGATCTTCGCTAGATTGCTCCGATCATTAGTGTGGATAAGTATGTAAATGGATAAAGACAGGAAGCAAACATAAGATGTACGTGGTTCACCCAGATTGGCTACGTCCACGGAGTAAAGGAGTTCTCATTAATTGTGAAGGGTTTACACAGTATATAGGTTCAAGCTCTCCTTTAGTGAGTACAAGTGAATGATTTAGTACAAATGACATTAGGAAATATTGTGGAAGAATGATCTCGTAATCATGAAACTTTTAAGTACCGAAGTGTGGTATCGTCTTCACTTGTCTTATCTGTCTCATAGGTAGATGTGGCATCTTCTTTGGAAGTACTCTTCCTCCCTCTAGGGGTGGTATTTTTAACTGGTGGAGATGCACAAGGTAATGTATCAATTTCACTTGACGCTTACTTGTAGTTTCAGGCTTGGTCAAGCGCGATACAAACCATGTAGTAGGAGTCCCCCAAGTCGCCGAGCTAGGGGATCTGCTGAAAGAGGTGACAGACAAGGTAAGCAATCAGAGCTCCAAGCAATCAGTCACAGATCAGAAGTTTGATTTCGAGTTCCGGCTGATTGTTATCCTTCTCCTTATCTTGCAGGTAGCATGAAGGATAAAGAGAAGAAAAGGAGAAAAGGTGATATGAGATACTTTTGCTTTTGAAGAAGTAACTTTCCACATGCTTATTCTTGAACTGGGCTGGAGGGTTTTCTTGTTTCCGCCAGAGTATAAGGCCGACTGAAGAATTTGAGGGTCAAAACAAGTCCATCAAATCTAGAGTACGTTCGACCCTGCTGATATGGGATACTTTTGTTGTTGACAAAGTAGTGGATGTATCGGCACGTGTTCTGTTGTGCTTGTCTCCACATGCTTCCTTGTATCCTTCTCACTAGCCCTATTTGTTCCTCAGGCAGATGTGGTATCTTCTCGGGAAGCATAAGATGTTGAAGATGAGTACTCGAGAGCAATGGGGTTCCAGGCAGTCAGTTCCGGACTGGAAGCTTGATTCCAAGTGCTGACTGATTGCTCTCTTTCTCCCTGTCTTGCAGGTAAGAACAAGGCCAAAGGAAAAGACAGGGAAAAAGCATGATATAGGATACTCTTGCTTTTAACCCTGATGATATGAGATATTCTTGCTCTGGTGTAGCTTGTTTGCAGAGGTATTATCGGGGGGAAAGAAAGCTGAGTATTTCGAGAGGCTTCGTTGGGAGTGCCCTATCAGATATGAGGAAAGGTTGAGCATTTTTGCAGGTCTGCCTGTCCGTTGAGGATGGAGGTCGACATATATAGGAGTCTCCCTAACAAGAAGGAGTAATACTATTCTTTTACCCTGCTTGGTCATAGCACGGTAGTGGGAGCTGCCAGCTTCACGTGTTTTAACTTTGTCAGAGCACTTTGAAAAAATGGTCTGTGGTATCTGGAAAGCTGATGTTACGTGTGAAGATTACAGACAAGCTTTATCCAAGGAGATCTGGCTCTCGAAGTTGAGAAAGCGGTGTGAGGATTACAGACAAGCTTTATCTAAAGGGCTCTCGAAGTTGAGAAAGCGGTGCCTCTTCGGTTTTCGAACAAGCAATCCTGTCGGGGATCTGTCTCTCGAGATTCGGAGAACGGTGCCTCTTCGATTTTTGAGAAAGCAATCCTGCTAGGAGTCTGGCTCTCGAGATTCGGAGAGCGGTGTCTCGTCGCTTTTTGAGAAAGTAATCATGTTGGGAGTCTAGCTCTCGAGATTCGGAGGACGGTGCCTCTTCGATCTTGAAGCAAGCAATCTTGTTGGGAGTGTTTTCTCGAATGTGAGTAAAGTTTAGGCCTGTTTGCTAGTCTACCTTGCCACGGAGCACAGAGGTTGACCCACAGGGACTTTCCAATTATCCAGCAGTGGTCCTGTTCCTTTACCCTTGTGGGTAATAATATGATAGCTAGACCTTCAAAATTTATGTGTCTAAACTTTGTTAGTGTTGTTTCTTTGCTATTCTTTTACCCTTCTTGGTCATAGCGATGTAATGGGAGCTGCAAGCTTCACGTGTCTAAACTTTGTCAGAGATTTTTGGTAAAGTTATTTGTGGTACCCGTGAGCTGATGTTGCGTGTGGAAAGTGAATGATTGAACAGTAACATTCACGTGCTTTCTACTTCACTAGAAATCTTCGACAGAATGCCCGTAATTTCCGCAAAGTTGAGTGTGCATGTGACAGGTGATGACAAGGCTGAAAAAGCAGGTGCCTCTTCGATTTCTGAGATCGGCCCTCGTGGTCTCTGAGCAGCCCAGCTTTTAAGAAAGCAAGCGCCTCTTCAATTTCTGCGATCGACCTTCGTGGTCTTTGAGCAGCCCAACTTTTGAGAAAGCAAACGCCTATTCGATTCCTGAGATCGGCCCTCGTGGTCTATGAGCAGCCCAGCTTTTGAGAAAGCAAACGCCTTTTCGATTTCTGAGCAGGCGCCTCTTCGATTTCTGAAGCTCCATCGAGTGCAGATTTTTATAGAGGCTGGTATTAAGTTCCAAAGCACACTTGAATCTCCACCAGTAGAAGCTCCCTTCTTGCATTTCTAAGATCTTGATTTGTCCGACCTCTTTTCTCTTCAACACCTTTGAAAATGTCTGGCCCCTCCGACTGTCGTTTTGACTTGAACCTTGTTGAAGAGGCAGCCATGCCTTCTCCAGACAACATATGGCGCCCATCCTTCTTATCCCCTACTGGTCCTCTTACCGTTGGGGATTCCGTGATGAAGAATGATATGACAGCTGCGGTGGTGGCCAGGAACCTTCTCACTCCCAAAGATAACAGACTACTTTCCAAATGGTCTGATGAGTTGGCTGTTAAGGATTCTCTGGCTCTCAGTGTTCAGTGTGCATGTTCTGTGTCTAATATGGCCCAACGCCTATTTGCTCGAACCCGCCAAGTTGAATCATTGGCGGCTGAAGTGATGAGTCTCAAACAGGAGATTAGAGGGCTCAAGCATGAGAATAAACAGTTGCACCAGCTCGCACATGACTATGCTACAAACATGAAAGGGAAGCTTGACAAGATGAAGGAATCTGATGGTCAGATTTTACATGATCATCAGAGGTTTGTGGGTTTGTTCCAAAGGCATTTATTGCCTTCGTCTTCTGGGGCTGTACCACGTAATGAAGCTCCAAATGATCAACCTCCGATGCCTCCTCCTTCTAGGGTGCTGTCCAGTACTGAGGCTCCAAATGATCCCCCTCCGGTGCCTTCTCTTTCTGGGGCTCTGCCGACTGCTGAGACTTCTCCTAAGCAACCTTTGTGAAGGCTCCCTCTTGTTTGTTTATTTTGACTCGTGTATATGTACATATTTGTAACTTCTTAGAGATATCAATAAATAAGCTTTGTTTCATTTCAACGTATTGTGTTAAATACACCAAAGCCTTCTTCACTAAGTTCTTTGAATTTTTCTTTTGTTGAAGCTTGTATGTTGAAGCTTTGTGAGTGGAGCATGTAGGTTGAGGTAGTGTTCCCTTAATTTCCCGAGTGGGGAAAACTTCTCGATTGGAGACTTGAAAAATCCAAGTCACTGAGTCGGGTCGGCTATATGAATCCTAGAACGCCATTGTGCTCGATCCTGTGTCATGTCCTCCGTTAGATCCAAGTACTCTAAGTCTTTTCTTAGAGTCTCTTCCAAAGTTTTCCTAGGTCTTCCTCTACCCCTTCGGCCCTGAACTTCTGTCCCGTAGTCACATCTTTTAACCGGAGCGTCAGTAAGCCTTATTTGCACATGTCCAAACCACCGTAACCGATTTTCTCTCAGTTTTCCTTCAATTTCGGCTACTCCTACTTTACCTCGGATATCCTCATTCCTAATCTTATCATTTCTCGTGTGCCCACACATCCAACGAAGCATCCTCATCTCCGCTACACCCATTTTGTGTACGTGTTGATGCTTCACCGCCCAACATTCTGTGCCATACAGCATCGCCGGCCTTATTGCCATCCTATAAAATTTTCCCTTAAGCTTCAGTGGCATACGACGATCACACAACACGCCGGATGCACTCTTCCACTTCATCCATCCAGCTTGTATTCTATGGTTGAGATCTCCATCTAATTCTCCGTTCTTTTGCAAGATAGATCCTAGGTAGCGAAAACGGTCGCTCTTTGGTATTTCCTGATCTCCGATCCTCACCCCTAACTCATTTTGGCCTCCATTTGCACTGAACTTGCACTCCATATATTATGTCTTTGATCGGCTTAGGCGAAGACCTTTAGATTCCAACACTTCTCTCCAAAGGTTAAGCTTCGCATTTACCCCTTCCTGAGTTTCATCTATCAACACTATATCGTCTGCGAAAAGCATACACCAAGGAATATCATCTTGAATATGTCCTGTTAACTCATCCATTACCAACGCAAAAAGGTAAGGACTTAAGGATGAGCCTTGATGTAATCTTACAGTTATGGGGAAGCTTTCGGTTTGTCCTTCATGAGTTCTTACGGCAGTCTTTGCTCCTTCGTACATATCCTTTATAGCTTGAATATATGCTACTCGTACTCCTTTCTTCTCTAAAATCCTCTAAAGAATGTCTCTTGGGACCATATCATACGCTTTTTCCAAATCTATAAAGACCATGTGTAAATCCTTTTTCCCATCTCTATATCTTTCCATCAATCTTCGTAAGAGATAGATTGCCTCCATGGTTGAGCACCCTGGCATGAACCCGAATTGGTTGTCCGAAACCCGTGTCTCTTGCCTCAATCTATGCTCAATGACTCTCTCCCAGAGTTTCATTGTATGACTCATTAGCTTAATACCCCTATAGTTCATGCAATTTTGTACGTCGCCCTTATTCTTGTAAACAGGCACCAAGGTGCTCTTTCGCCACTCGTTTGGCATCTTCTTCGTTTTCAAAATCCTATTGAAAAGGTCAGTGAGCCATGCTATACCTGTCTCTCCTAAGGCCTTCCACACTTCAATCGGTATATCGTCTGGGCCCACTGCTTTTCTATGCTTCATCTTTTTCAAAGCTACAACCACTTCTTCCTTCCTGATTCGACGATAAAAGGAGTAGTTTCTACACTCTTCTGAGTTACTCAACTCCCCTAAAGGAGTACTCCTTTCATGTCCTTCATTGAAAAGATTATGAAAATAACCTCTCCATCTATCTTTGACCGCGTTCTCTGTAGCAAGAACCTTTCCATCCTCATCCTTGATGCACCTCACTTGGTTTAGGTCCCTTGTCTTCTTTTCCCTTGCTCTAGCTAGTTTATTGATATCCAACTCTCCTTCTTTGGTATCTAGTCGCTTATACATATCGTCATAAGCCGCTAACTTAGCTTCTCTCACAGCTTTTTTCGCCTCTTGCTTCGCTCTTTTATACCTTTCACCATTTTCATCGGTCTTATCCTTGTATAAGGCTTTACAACATTCCTTCTTAGCCTTCACCTTTGTTTGTACCTCCTCATTCCACCACCAAGATTCCTTTTGGTGTGGAGCAAAGCCCTTGGACTCTCCTAATACCTCTTTTGCTACTTTTCGGATACAACTAGCCATGGAATCCCACCTTTGGCTAGCTTCCCCCTCTCTATCCCACACACACTGGGTGATTACTTGCTCTTTGAAAATGACTTGTTTTTCTCCTTTTAGATTCCACCATCTAGTCTTTGGGCACTTCAAAGTCTTGTTCTTTTTTCTCACTCTTTTGATATGTACATCCATCACCAACAAGCGATGTTGATTAGCCAAGCTCTCCCCTGGTATAACTTTGCAATCCTTACAAGTTATACGATCCCCTTTCCTCATTAGAAGAAAATCTATTTGTGTTTTTTACGACCCACTCTTGTAGGTGATCACATGTTCTTCTCTCTTCTTAAAGAAGGTGTTGGCTAAGAAGAGATCATATGCCATTGCAAAATCCAAGATAGCTTCCCCATCCTCATTTCTCTCCCCAAAACCATGGCCACCATGAAAACCTCCATAGTTGCCTGTCTCCCTGCCCACGTGTCCATTTAAATCTCCTCCTATAAATAACTTCTCCGTCTGAGCAATTCCTTGCACCAAGTCTCCAAGGTCTTCCCAAAATTTCTCCTTCGAACTCGTATCCAACCCTACTTGAGGTGCGTACGCACTAATCACATTGATGAGTTCTTGTCCTATTACAATCTTGATTGCCATGATTCTATCTCTTATCCTCTTGACATCTACAACATCTTGTGTCAAGGTCTTGTCCACAATAATGCCAACACCGTTTCTCGTTCTATTTGTGCCCGAATACCAAAGCTTAAACCCTGAGTTTTCTAGATCATTTGCCTTAAGACCAACCCACTTAGTTTCTTGTAGGCACATAATATTTATCCTTCTCCTCACCATAACTTCCACTACTTTCATAGATTTTCCCGTTAAGGTTCCTATATTCCACGTTCCTAAACGCATTCTACTCTCTTGAACTCTACCCTTCTGTCCTAGCTTCTTCACCATCCCCCGTCTAATAGGATCAAAGTACTTCTTTTGTGTGTCCTGTGTAAAGTTGATAGGAGCATATGCTCCCAAATAACTTTGAGTAGAGTCGTTCGAAAAGAAGTTTCTATGGCCCCCTTGCTCATTTAACACTGCATCTGGGTGCCGATTGAGATACAGCGACCCTTGCTCACTTATCACTGTGCTCAGGCCACACAGCGCGCCACTTACGGGTGACGTCCTAGCTTTAGCGCGATTTCGTTCTGGATTCGTTGTCATAAGGATTCGACGTAACTGTGGAGTGCCGGCTGT
Organism: Malus sylvestris; assembly: GCF_916048215.2. Lineage (NCBI taxonomy): Eukaryota > Viridiplantae > Streptophyta > Magnoliopsida > Rosales > Rosaceae > Malus > Malus sylvestris. Next base: position 25,079,955 of record NC_062271.1, read on the forward strand.
CGACTACCTGACGCCCTCCCCCTCCTCCTTTATCCGGGCTTGGGACCGGCAATGTAAGATAAACTTACACAGGCGGAGTTATCAAAGGTTGCTCCAACCGAATGATCAAATTTAAATGCCGGTTGATTCGAAGGTAGAATATTGAACCTAGCAGAAGCTCCCCAGGACTGTTGGATCACAGATGTGTGTAGAATTGCTTATAGCTGTAATGGTTGATGATCTGAAATGGGAAAACGAAACACCACAAAAGCTCCCTTTAAATGGTCTGATCTTCATTCTTGAGAATGATTGTAACATCAGATGACTGACAACGGAGTTCAAGATGGGTTGCAAAATCAACTGAACGCGTATTGCCCCTTCAGTTAGAGCATGAAAGAGCTAATCGAATTTGTAGCTTTGCTTTAGCTATGCATGCAGAAACAAGAACGCGGAAATTTAATTAAGCTTTTCTTGTATTTAATGATGTTTTAGATGGTTAATTCAACTTAATAAATCATTGGAACGCTTATTACTTATGCTTCTCTGTAGATCTTCGGTACTATGACTAATTAACGATTGATTTTCAGCTATAGGATTATTGTTCTTATGCATATCAATGTTTACTGCGATAGACTGTCCCCAGATCCCGTTTGAAGCTGAAGTTTCCTGCTCAGAACCAATTGCCTCTGCTCATTGACTGCTTGAGTATTCAGTTTCACCAGAATGCTGGTCGCATCGAGCAAACTCGAGGCAGTTTGTACCACAAACAAGGGCTGGCCCTGAGAATTTAGGGGCCTTAGGCGAGCCTTCGAAGTGGGGCCCTAGAGTTCTCTAACTCCCGATCCTTTGTACATTGACATGTGTAAAAAAAAATCACTAAATACATGAAAAAGTCTATTTCTACATCAAATATCATTAAAATTTAATATAAAAAAAAGGAAAGATATACAAAAATTACTCAAATGTTACCCATCTCGCGTTTTAGATGCAAATGCATTTATTAAGTTTACATAATCTAATTTTTCAACCAATTCAAACTGAAAGAGAAGTCTCTACCCAGTATGCCAAATTTCAATCATTTTTCTATTATTACAATGTTTCTTATTACATCAATAAATGAATGAATGGATAAATATAAAGGTGATATTTAAGAGAAAAGTAAAAATAAGATGGTGGGACTATTTAAAAGGGAGAGGACATGCAACTATAAAAAAGATGGTGGGACCATCTTAAGTAAAACCGTGCAATTAAAATGATGTTGGGAATAGGGTTGTCTTCTTCCCCGCACGAGGCCGACCCTGCAGCAAAAGATTTTCAAATTCTAACGTTTATAAGCCTGCATAGCTCCCGCCCATCTCCGTCCAAACCTACCTGGCTCCGCCTAAAAATTGGGGGCTCTTCCGAAGTGGGGACCTATCACATCCCGGCTCGGGCCGCCACCACATCTCAGGCTCGAGTCCACCGTACCACGATATTGTCCTCTTTGGGCCCCAACCACGCCATCACGGTTTTGTTTCTGGGAACTCACACGAGAACTTCCCAATGGGTCACCCATCATGGGATTGCTCTCGTGCGATCTCACTTAACTTCGGAGTTCCAATGGAATCTGAAGCCAATGAGCTCCCAAAAGGCCTCGTGCTAAGTAGAGATGGGAATATACATATAAGGCATAGATGATCCACTCCCCTGGGCGATGTGGGATGTTACAGGGCCCTAGGAGGGCGCCTACTCCGGCTACCCTCAGGGCCGGCTCTACACAAGACTCAATCTCCTCGATGGAAGGTGGCTCTTTATTCCATTCCAGGTCTTGAGGAACAAAAGGATCTTGGAAAATTCACAAATGTCGTACTCGTCATCAAGGTTGTCCTCCACGAAATCTAATACACAACCTGAAGACCTGATGCCTTCCCACTGCTTGGAAAGAAAGCTCATGCGAGCCGTAGGGATAGTGTGGATGAGTTGGAGGATTTGGTGGATAACATCTTTGGGTACGTGATGTCGCGGCAGACCCGTTGTTTCAACGTTGTCGTCGTTTTGGTCATCTATGTTAGTGTTTTTGGTAGACATGATAGAAATCCAGCCGGATTTGTGAATGCCAGATAAGGGTACCTGTGAAATGTAGACGTTCCATCCTATATGTAATTGCATTACTTGCTGAGCAAGTAATATCTCTCGAAATAATTGCATCACTTGCCAAGCAAGTAATATATTCTAAGCCCTCTCATTCTTCGTCACGCACCCTCTTTCTCTTCCAATAAGCCCAAACTTCTAAACTTTGGGTCAAAGTAATTTTTTTCGGCCCGGCCCAACTTGGGCCCACCTGACCTTTTCAAATACGAGATGTGTGCTAGCTAGGGCTCTCGATTCGATTCCAAAGTTAAGATTTTTTTTTTTTTATTGTGCTCCACCGTCGAATCCTCCTCCAAGTTTCGCCTTTTCGCACAACAGAGGTATTCTTATCCTACCTTCTTCGTTTTCTAAAATGGTTATCGATTCTAGGGTTTGCTTTATTCGTGGCTTACCTGTAAATCAATAGAGCGAGTTGTATGTTGAATTTTTTCTTTTGGGATCTGATCTAATTGTATGTGGGTTTTTTGAATTTCAGAGAATTTGTTCTTCCTAATTATCCATGTTATCTAAAATTTGTTAATTTTATTGGTTTAATTGGTTTTCCTCTAATTTGGATGATTTATTTCTTGAAGTTAATGAGTCACATCTGCTCCATAAAAGGGTAGACAAAAGGCCAATGAGTCAATCCAGAAAACATAACAAGAAGTACAACATATTCAAAGATTCTTTTAGAACAAAACCAATATTTTTACATAAGAACATAAAACAACTATGTTTATGCCATACTTAGGGCCTCCGTATTTAGATCTCGTACAAATACTCGAGGGACTTAAATGTAATTATGTAATAAAGGAAGGGGCAAATATGTAATAAGTGAAGAGCCCTTATTCTATAAAAGGACTCCTCACTCTCACAATTGGAAGAGGCCAATTCCTAGGCCCTCTCACCCCTCTCAAAGCTCTCACTCTCAGAGCTTTCTCTCCCTCAGAAATACAATATCAGGGTGGACGTAGCCCAAACCTTGGTCAACCACGATACATCTTGTGTTCTTTACTTTTCTTGCAGATTCACGGTCGGATTTACGTTGTTCCAAGACCTCCGGTTTTGTGCATCAACATTTGGCGCCGTTTATGGGAAACGATACGAAACGTTGTGTCGGTTCTCTTTCATTTTTTTCACCTTCACCGTGAATCTGCAAAATCACAGAAACCCAGGAACCAAAGTCACTGCAAAACCTATATCTAAAAAATGCAAAAATGAAAACTCCGAAACTCAACCACAGTTTCTTAAGCAAGTTTACGATCTGGATCTCATATCATATTATCTGTCTCCGCCTCCCACACATCTACTTCCAGCATTAATTCAACTTTCATGCTCAATTAACCAACCAAAATTCAACTTTTTCTCATTGGCTCCCAACCATTCGCACCAACTTCATCTGCTCCATACAGCTTCAACCAGCCAAAAGTAAACCCGACCCGTTTCAGGAAACAAGTTCCTCCTCCTACCCAGTTAACCAAATCCCTGGATTTTTTTTCACCTGTGAAGTTAAATCTTGGTTCTCGGAGAACAAGAAGGAGGGCGAAAGGATAATTGAGCAGGGTTTCGTCTTGGTTGCTGTTGCTTTGGTTGTTGGGCACTGTTCGGATCTGAGTTTTGTTTCTGGGTTCTTTGCATCTACCGCTCACGAGCCTCACACTCACCACCACGGCTGCAACCATATGCACCACCACGACCACGGCCACGGCCACCAAGAGAAGAGATTGTTGGCGACATCGAAGCTTCTTGAGGAATTGGCAGATGAGGAGGACATGAAGTTATACGAATTTGAATTTCAAGTCTCCAACCTCTTCTCTGATGGCGGCGACGACTGCAAATCCTTCTCCCAGCTGCTCGTCGGAGCCATGACGTCTCCTCAATCGTGCCTGGATCTGCAGCGCTACATGGGCGGTGGTACGTTGACCTGGCTGTTAACGTCTTGAAGCTCCAGCAGTTCTTCCCCCCGTCTGCCCCTTCCTCTTCTAGTAGTTCTTCTCGAAACTCCTGATACACGAAGTTCTCAGCAATTTTGAAAGCATCATTAATACGCCCATCCTTTACTACCCAAGAACATTTTCAAGGCCAGAGTAACCTCGTCATTCTTGTAAAGGCAGTTCAGGAGTGTGTTGAAAGTTATTGTGTTTGCAAAGGCAGTTCGGTATGTTGGGATGAGGAAAGCAGTTATATCGTACTCGAGTTTTCTCCCGCACCCAGATCCCGTCATGGCGCTCGATCTCAGCTTCTTCGCCTCTGTTAGGAACTTCGTCTCCGATTCCAGCATTTGACTACATCAGGGGTTAAGCATCGATCCACGAGCTTACTACTCTGTTACTTTGAGTTGTCATTCGGAGCTTTACCTAGCAACCATGTGATAAGTTCAGAATACTCAACAATATTTTGGCAGATCGGGAAAGCAATAATAAAAGCAAATAGTCGTGTCTATCATGGCAATGATGGACTACTTTATCAGGGACAGGGAAAATGAGAAGCGTTTGGCCCAACCTACACCTCTGGGGATATGGTTGGAGGTGGTATCAATCATGATTCACAAGAATTCTTTTTCACGAAAAATAGAGCCTTGGGGATGGACTCGTGGATCATGTAGCAGAAAAGAGAAAAGAAGAAAGCAAAAGAAAGGAATAAACACCCCACCAGAATGATGTGATTTACTTTTTGACAGATGTATGATGTAATTTATTTTTCTTATTTTTCGGAAACATCTGTATAAACCCCATCAGAGGGTAATAATAAGAATAAAAAAATGGCAAATCCCAAAATAAATGGGCTGGAATATTGTGTAGAGGACGAAGGCCCATAAGCCCAAAATAGCTCCAACCAGGCGATCAAAAGTACGCCAAGTACTCTACATAGTACGCCCAGTACTCCATAATTATTCGGCAACCTGCCACTATTACCACCAACCAGGTGATCAAAAGTACGCCCAGTACTCCAAAATTATTTGGCAACTTGCCATTATTACCACCAACCAGGTGATCAAAAGTACGTCCAGTACTCCCAAATTATACATGAGCATTACTCATGTCAATCATACATAAACATTCATGAGCATTACTCATATCAATCATACATAAACATTCATGAGCATCACTCATGTCAATATTCATAAGCATCACTCATGTCAACATCCATAAGCATCACTCATATCAATCAACATAAACATTCATGAGCATCACTCATGTCAATCAGCTTCAAAAGCTTCATTTATAAAAGCTCTAGCTTCAAAAGCTTCATTTACAGAGATCCAACTTCAAAAGCTTCATTTACAAAAGCTCTAGCTTCAAAAGCTTCATTTACAAAGCTCCAGCTTCAAAAGCTTCATTTACAAAAAGCTCTAGCTTCAAAAGCTTCATATATAGAGCTCCAGCTTCAAAAGCTTCATTTACAAAAGCTCTAGCTTCAAAAGCTTCATTTATAGAGCTCCAGCTTCAAAAGCTTCATTTACAAAAATTCTAGCTTCAAAAGCTTCATTTACAAAGCTCTAGCTTCAAAAGCTTCATTTACAGAGCTCCAGCTTCAAAGCTTCACTTGCAAAGCTTTACCTACAAAGCTTCAGTGCAGGGTATACAAATACCGCCTCTGAACAACCGCCACTTCGGCCCATACATGGATTCAATTTGAAGTCTCCAGCCAACAGACTCTATTGACCGAATACTTGGGGGACTACATTATGTACCATATATTGGGCCTCAACTGGGCCTCAACTGGGCCTCATGAAAAATACTTGGGGGACTCTAGCCCATCATTCATGTATTGAAGAGCGAGCCCTTATACTATAAAAGGGACTCCCTCACCACCATTAGAGAGCATCAACTCTAGCCCATATTTATGTATTGAGGAACGAGCCCTTATTCTATAAAAGGGACTCCCTCACCATCATTAGAGAGCATCGCCGACTACTGAGCAACCGTCTCACCGCGAGCATCAACTCTAGCCCATATTTATGTATTGAGGAGCGATCCCTTATTCTATAAAAGGGACTCCCTCGCCATCATTAGAGAGCATCGCCGCCTACTGAGCAACCGCCTCGCCGCGAACATCAACTCTAGCCCATTATTCATGTATTGAGAAGCGAGCTCTTATTTTTTAAAATGGACTCCCTCACCATCATTAAAGAGCATCACCGCCTATTGAGCAACCGCATCGCCGCGAACATCAACTCTAGCCCATCATTCATGTATTGAGGAGCGAGCCCTTATTCTATAAAAGGGACTCCTTCACCTTCAACGCCACAAGCCGAGCCAACCAAGGCAACATAAGCCACAAGCCAAGCAGCCTCGCAACATGTGCAACTTCTAGATGAGCATCATTTCAGATTGAGCACTACCTCATATCGAGCATTAGTTCAAGACAGCATCTAGTTACTTCGGCCTACACATGGACTGAATTTCAAGTCTCTAGGCAAAAGACTTTCTTGACTGAAGACTTGGGGGACTTTTGTTTATACCATACTTAGGGCCTCCATATTTAGATCTCGTACAAATACTCGGGGGACTTAAATGTAATTATGTAATAAGGGAAGGGGCAAATATGTAATAAGTGAGGAGCCCTTATTCTATAAAAGGACTCATCACCCTCACAATTGGAAGAGGCCAATTCCTAGGCCCTCTTACCCCATCTCAAAGGTCTCATTTTCAGAGCTTTCTCTCCCTCAAAAATACAATATCAGTGTGGACGTAGCCCAAACCTTGGGGTGAACCACGATACATCTTGTGTTCTTTACTTTTCTTGCAGATTCACGGTCGGATTTATGTTGTTCCAAGACCTCCGGTTTTATGCATCAACAAACTACAAATACCAAAGTAGAACTCCTTAATCATAAAAATGAAATCCTCTGGTGAACCAAACCCATAGACAACCCAGATTGCACAAAAGAACAGAAAGCAACCACATTAACTGCTGGAGTTCGAATCCCTATTCGCCGTAAATCATAACAGTTTAGAATATCGTTTGTATCAAGAAAAGTTCAATAGACAAAATGCACTATAATTTTAATCTCATCATCATAAAATGAAATCCACCGTCACCCAATTCCATAGACGACCCAACTTGCAAAAAATGACCATAATCTTCAAATACAAGTGTACAAAAGGAAAACCATATCCTTCAAATTTGATAGTAATTCGTATATACTAGAATATGCAAAAAAAAAAAAATTGATATCCAATAAACAGAAAATCATAAATTGATCGAATCTGGAATTGGAAGAATGCTCAATCTATGTCCGGTTGCTGAGAAAAAAAACAATCAGAAAATCCTCCAGGTTTCGTAGAAACGGCAATTCTCAGCAGCCAAACACAAGCAAAAATTCAAAACAAATAAAAATAAATAAATAAATAAAAACTAGATGGAATGGTTGAAAGATAAGATTGGAGACTTTGTAGTAAGAAGCATACCAGCGCAAAGCCAATGAAGGACCCTCTTCAACCAACACTAATCTTTCTTAACGAAGCCGAGACTCCACGGTTCCAGTTCGTTTGCAGCTCCAGTGAGTCGCAAGGAAGAAAACTTTGAAATTCCTTTTCGGCAATACGATGTCGTTTCTCTTAGTGTTTGGTGACTTTGATGATTTGAAATGGGAAAACGGAACTCTAGGGCCCCACTTCGAAGGCTTGCCTAGGGCCCCCGAATTCTTAGGGCCAGCCCTTGTCTTGTGGTACAAACTGCCTCGAGTTTGCCGAAAAGGAATTTCAAGGTTTTCTTCCTTGCGACTCACTGGAGCTGCAAACGAACTGGACCGTGGAGTCTCGGCTTCGTTAAGAAAGATTAGTGTTGGTTGAAGAGGGTCCTTCATTGGCTTTGTGATGGTATGCTTCTTACTACAAAGTCTCCAATCTTATCTTTCAACCATTCCATCTAGTTTTTTTTTTTTTAATTTGTTTTGAATTTTTGTTTGTGTTTGGCTGTTGAGAATCGCCCTTTCTACGAAACCTGGAGGATTTTCTGATTGTTTTTTTTTCTCAGCAACCGGACATAGATTGAGCATTCTTCCACTTCCAGATTTGATCAATTTATGATTTTCTGTTTATTGGAAATCAAATTTTTTGCATATTCTAGTATATACGAATTACTATCAAATTTGAAGGATATGGTTTTCCTTTTTAATCCAATAACCTCTTTAAGTTCAACTAACCAACATTTAATACGGTTGTAGATGTTTCAGCTCAGTTGAAGAGTGTCTCAAATTTGAATCACAATAATGTTAGTATCATATATGCATTGCAATGTGTTCATTATTTAGTTCCAATTAACTCCATTTCGGTGACATAACTTTTTCGTATAGCAATCTTGTAAAAGTATTTTCCTAAATTGAATTGTCAAAACGAACTTGAAGCCCTATCTATAATTTGTTACCATAATAGGTATTATCAATTGCTACAATTGAAATGAGTACCAAAGACACAAGATTGCAACTCTATAAATAATCTGAAATCTCAAAAGATAATGTGATGATTGGGAATTATTTAGTGGCAGTCGGTGAGACGTCATGGAGTATAGTTGAAGAACACACAACCAACCAGAAGCGGTTGCATATCACATGCTTTCACTCCCTCCACTCCACTACCACTACTAGGAGTGCCAATAGGGATTAAGTGACGACCAAAGGAAAATATATGGCTTTGGACCCCTTGTTCTTTCAAGTACCTTCTTTTAGTTTTACGAGTTAATTACACTGACGTTTCTTGAGATTTTTTGTATTTTTATTACTTTTTGTAGCTTTTAAAAGTTATAGCGACACTTTTTAAGATCTCAAGCTTATTTTGTTCAAAATTCCGTCTAAAAATTGAGGACGTTATGGAGACAAATTTTCAGATAATTTTATGCTACATGGCATATGTTACATGTCACAACCCTAACAGAAAATTTAATAAAAAATAATAACAATAAAATAGAAGTGTAGAAGCACAAACTATGCGGCACTAAAAGAAACTCCAACTAACCGTTTGACTGGGGACCTATCACGACCTCCCTCCATTATTATTAAATTAAGAATCTTGGGAATCAAGGATATGAGAAAAGCAAAAATCGAAAAACACTCTCCTACTTGGTCTTTTGATTTTCTTCGGTTCACTTGATCTAACAAAAATTAAAAAAGAATGTATAGAAAGGAAAAATAAAAAATGTGTACCTATCACTCTAAAGAGTTTCGACTACTAAATTTTCTACCATAAAAATTTTGAATTTAGTTTGTTTATGGTCATTTTTTTTTAACAAACGATATTATGGATGGGGTAGTGAGCTAAGCCTCACAATAGACTAGCAATAATGTAGTTTAAATTCGCCTTTGGCGATAATCGAACATAAGACCTCTCACTATCCAGAGAAGGAAAATACTACTAAATTGCAATACTAAATGGCTATTTATGGTCATTCTTAAACATACATGTTTATTTATGTCACCTGATTCTTTTTATTTTATTCAATTCAAGATGAAAGATCGTAACAAGCAAGAATATGCTTGAGAGAAAAAGACTAATAAAAATCGTTTTTTTACACAAAACATGAGTTTTACCCAAATTAACAATTTAGGTCATTAAGCAATCCCACTCAGATGCTATAACTTAGGTTAGACAATGAAACCCAAATTCTCAAAATTGAACCATTAGGTAAAATACCAATTTTATCCCTCCCTACTTGATAAGATTGACATTGGAAGCAAAGTTGAATTGGGGCTGACACAGGTGGTGTGATGTGATTGGCCACAGGTTTAATTTTGGAATGATCCAATCAGAGTGCAACAAAAATACTCTGTTTTCATGAGTGTTGCTTAGTGCCATGTCTACATGCATTTTGTTGGCTTTGCTTGGACTTGGATATTAGTATTTTAGTGAGGGGAAGTTAGGACTCAAGTGCAAAAATCTGCATATAAACTGGAGAGGAGGATGGGATGGAATAGGAACCATGTCAAGATGGTGGGTTGGAAGACCTGGATTTGCTTCGAGCAATCCTTCCTCGTCCTAAGTAGTGCTTCCTTCTCAAGCTTACTTCACATTCAAGGCGCAAATCCAAAGGTGAGTTAAGTTTTCGGTTACTCGCTCCCTTCTCCCTCTCCATTTGGCTCGAACTTCCTTGTAGTGGAAATTCAACTGTGGCAGTATTTCAAGCCAATTATACGTTGTTATTTGAAAATCTTAAAACTCAAAGTAGTTGCATGATTGGTTTAGAATATTAACACATTGAGATTCTCGGTAAGGATGAACTTCTCTGCTCGTTGAACTCTTTTTGAGATTTGGTTTAAATTTGCAGGAAATGGGGATGGATTGGTGAGCTTGTACAAACACATGGAGTCTTATGGGGAATATGAAGATATAAGAGTGTGATGTGGGAGATTATTCACTCTTGTCAACAGAATGCAAACAACACTACAAGGAGGAGGAAGAGGTCGTCTTCTTAGTGGAGATTCTGTCTTCAGCCACATAAGTTGTGTCCTTCCTTTTCAAAAGAATTGGCGTTTGGTTAACCAGCCATGAATCTTAGCTTTGATTCTGCAGGATTTCACATGTAAATACCAGCAACTTGAGTGAGCATAGATGATATAGTTGCTCTCGATTTTTCATTTTTAGCGTCTTTCGAGCGTCACACTTTGTAATTTCAGAACAGCAAAACGAGATTATTTCGAATAAAAGCATATAACAAGGTCCACTTAACCATTATAGAACTTGGTTTAATTTGTATACATAGCCATAGACTCGTAGGATAACTAGAACGTAAACACTACTCAACAGATCTTTAACTACATAAGTTGGAGGCGATGAAAGCCTCGAACCAACGATTTGCTATGCGGTAAGTCTACTCTGACATGTCGAAGGCGCCTACCTGAGATCACACTCTTATTAGCTTGCTTAATATAAATATGCATATTTCTAGAGAGATCACTCCAAAACATTAGAAACAAACACGAGAGCAAACAGAGCGCCGTGAATTTTCAGTTTGCAGCATCACCCTCATGAAGGAGATACTGGTCAAAGTGCCACACTCCTGCAAGCCATGAAATACCTCATTAGATAAGAGTCCAGAAATTGAGATAACTCATTAGATAGGGTGAATCGGAAGGAAAATATGATGGTGAAGAGTTGGAAGTATGAAATACCATGGCCTTTTCCAACCCTCCTCAGTTGAGTGACATAGTCAGCTATCTTCTTGATGGCCTCAACCTGTAAAATAATACGCGAATAAGCTTTAGTTAGAATACTGCAAAGCATCGGTTTTTCTTACTAGTCATGTGTAAAAAGCTGTGATTGTTCTTGTCCAAGTTGGTTAGTGATGAGAAAAATGTTTTTCAGTGTAATTGCAGATAGCGTTTTCTCTTGGATTTTTGTATGTTCACTTACTGAAATGATTAACAACCAAAGTAAGAACCGATGGTGGCTTTTTACTCTAACAATGACAATATCACAATAGTAATTCAACCTAGTACTAGAGTAGAACACGTGTTTAATTCACCTGCTCAGCCAGAAACTCGCTCTCGATAAAATCCATCAATTGGGGATCATTGTTCTGGTCTGCGACCTGTTTTGGATCAAATAATGAGAATTTAATACGAAAAGAAAGCGTCAAATGGAAACCAGACCCCATGAGCCTTATCAATGACTTCAAAACCAATCTTATATCACAGAAATGTGTTACCTTATGCAAGTTCAAGAGTTTTTCATTTGTCAGCTTCTCCAAAGATAATGCTAACTCCATAGCTGCATCAACGAATCAACGAAAAAGTTTCAGATAAAGACAGCACATTCTCTAATTACACATATCAGCAATCCATCATTCAGCAGCAAAGAAATTGTCAACGCCGATAAGTGTGTTGCCTACGGAATGAAAAATCTTACCATACAATGCATCTCCCTTTTCTGCATGCTCAAACTCCGTAGGCGCCGCGATTACAGAGTGCAGTTTCACTCTCCCACCTCGCTTGTTCTGAGAAATAAATCGCAATACTATCAGATCTCGCAATACAAGACCCTAACACATGAACGCGCGCGCACACGCACAAAAACTCGTATACCTGATATTCCATCAGCTTTTCGGCATGTTCTCTTTCTTCCTCGCTCGATTCCTTGAAAAAGCTGATACATCACAACCAATTAACCACACATCAATTTAAAATATAAAAATTTAAATTGCGCGTGCAAAGAGACTAGTATATTATATATTAAACGGGGATATTTAGGAATTTAGTGTGTTTACTTGGCAAGGCCCTTGAGAGCAACGTTGTCCCTGTCAAAGTACGCAAACAGTGCATGGTACACATACGACACATTGTATTCCACACTGTCACACAAAAATTTAAGATTTAAGATTACCAATATGAAAAAAATCATCAAAAATCAAAACAATAATAAATGAAATTAAAATTTTGTAACAACATGGAGATACACACTTGATCTGCTCGTTAATGGTGGCCTCGGACTCATCTGTGTAACGCTGACGGGCAAGAGAGACCTGAGGAGACACGGGGACAACAAAAGCATCGTTCTTCACCTCCTCAAACGGCTGAAACACAACGCCGGTCAACGCCACTGTTTCGCTCGATGCAGAAACCGCAAACTTTTCGAGTTTTCGCTGCGGTTTAAAGCTCAGAGCAGATGAGGATGATCCAAGTTTTGAATTGGACAAGAGGGTGCTAACAGCACCGCCTTTGTCCCCTAGCTTGGATGGGACGGAAAACGTCGAAATGGCCCTCAGAGATATCATCGACACGGTTTTCGATCGGATTATCTCGAACGGGTGATTGGAAAGAAGAGAGTTTGAACAAGAATCTGGACTGGAAATTGCAGAGGAATTGGAGAACGGTGAAGAGATGCGAGAGGCTGAGAGTGGGGTGAGGGGCTATATTGATATGGAGGAAATCAAGTTGGCATGGGCTTTATTCTGGACCGTTGGATCAGAGAATACGTGGGTGGCTACGATTCGAACATGTGTGAGGGCGTGTGGTGAGCTCGTGGTGGTTATCCAAATACCACTGAAGTCGTGGAATCTAGCGTCCTTTCCGTTCCACGTTGCAATCACAGAAGGGTCACAATTTTGTCTTTTTGTTATTCCAGTTTCTCACTCGCTCGACTGGCCTAAGGGGAAATTCGCGCTATTTCAGTCGCCTGAATATAAGGAAAGGGCACTTTCGTAAAATGCAATAGTTTTCCATTGGCGAGTACGCGAGTAAACTGCTTTTATAGCGTGGCGAGCTTGGAAAAGTTTACTCTTGCTCAAAATCTTTGAAAAGTATTTTAAAGTTGGAAAACTATCGTTACAGAATATTGACGTGAAAATTAATGTTAAATTGTAATGTGACGAGATTCATGGAGAGTTCCATTTTGAGAGTTTCCTTAGCATTTCTCTTAATTATAATTATTGTTTGTGTTTGATTTATTCAATCTAATTGCAAAAAACAGAAAGCCGTGTGTGAGAGTCTAAGAGGTGTGTGGGAAAAAAAAAATCATCTCCTTATATCAAAAAATGGGGATTAGTTGTGGGACCGGCTCCACATCAAACTTCAACAATCTAAACCATCTATTTTGTAAGTCTCGATTCATAGATCATCCTTACAAAATTTTAATTCAATCCGAAACCATTTGCCTATTTAATTATCACAATGAAATTTCAATATTTTTTAGAGAAAAAAATGTTCATCAATTTATTTGAACTTAATTAGATACCTTAAATATTTTTGATTTGGCTAATATTTTACAAGTATGATCTATGAGATGCAACTTGAACAATAAATGATTCAAATTGCTAAAGATTAATGTGGTGTGGATCCTACAACTAATTCTCGTTTTCATAAATAAAAAAAAATTAGGCTGCTTACTATGTAATTTAGTTGAACTCCCATTCCCTTTAGACCAACTCCAATGGTTGGGTTAAAAGCCAAAATTTTTAGCCCGAAAAATTTAGCTTTTAGCTCATAAACAGTTTTTCAGCTCCAACCATTTTGGAATAAAATTTTAGCCCGGAATCATTAAAAAATGAACTTAGGCTATTTTTTCCTTAAATTAAATTTAAAAAATAAATAAATATGTAGACTATCGTAAATTAATTTTATGAACATTTTAATCTAAAAATATTTAAATTCCGATAAATATTGAAAAATCACTAAATATATGAATAAATTATTGAATGAAAGTTGAATTATTGAAGGCATCTATTCTACATCAAAATGTGGAATAATAAGTACAATAATTATTGAAGGCATCTAGATTAATAGAAACAATAATTAATAAGACATAAATTTGATAAAGTACATAAACCACATAGCCATGCCAACCAACCACAGCTCTCTCCAACCTTCCATTCCATAAAGTGCATGCTTTGTTGATAGTCTTCCACCGATTATAAACACCACTACCATCCCGCTCGCCGCCATTGCAATTTTCTTGAAACTTTGCAATGATTTTATCTCACAAAACCTTCTTATTTTGATTTGTGCCAACTGCACCATCTTCTCTAACACAAACCCATGCCAAGCATAAAGCAACATCTTCCTCACATGTCCAATTACGACCTCTAATATGCTCCTTTGCCATGTTGAACAATTTGGAAATGGAAAGAAATGGTAGAAAGATAAATTGGAAGAATTGTAGGAGAAAAATAAGTTTTGTGTGAATGTTTAAACAAATACATAAGTATTTATAGAGTTTTTGGGTGAATTTTGAGTTAAATATAATTTTTTAATTATTTTAGCCGTTGGATTTAAATTTGGGCCGTTAGATCTTTTTTTTACCGTTAGATTTGATTATATTCGATATCAGCCGTTGGATTCAATAATATATAAATATAAAATAATTTTTTTTTGAATCTAGGCCATTGGATTAACCAACGGCCTGATGATCACAGCCATTCGATCGAAATAGCCGTTGGAGCTCTGGGGAACGTGGCCGACAAGCCCACGTGGGTGGGTCCCAGCCGGTCTGAAGGACCGCGCGTTAGGCGCATTTGGCGAGTCCACGGGCTGGGTTTGGAGCCCAAATGCTGAAAACCACTCTCTTCGGTGGGGCACACTCCGATTTTGGGCTAAATTTTGGGCGGTTTCTGGCCTCACTTCCCCTTTAAGCATCTAGCCCACATTTTCCCCTTGGGTTGGAGTGAGTGTGGAGAGAAATTTTGGGAGGGAATTTAGCATTTAGCCCACCATTAGAAATGATCTTAATGTAAAAATATTAATGCATTAAAAAATAACGCTTGGCAGTCTATGGTCTCACCGTGGTGCTGAAATCCGACAAGGAGTCGTTACCTCCACCGACTCCATTTTGAGATGCGTGCTACCATCCCTAAAATTCGACACGTGGTAACCTCTCACTGGATCTTTTGCATGAGAATCGGAGTACGTGTAGGAAAACCATAGCTTTGTCATTAAAAGACCGCTTTGGAAGGAGGACGTTTGTCTCCTCTACATAAGCCGCATCTGTGCACCCAACAGAAGAAGAAGAATACACGAAAAAGTGTCTGCAAACCCTAAACAGAAATTTGAGCTTTCCTCTTTTCAACTGAGTTCGAATCGCCCTTCAATTCGCCCTTTCTGTAAATTAGAGAAGTTTTTAGAATAATTCTTTGGAAGAAACAAAAACGAGAGAAAGAGATGGAGGATGTTATACCAGAGTCTGAAAGCCTGCTGCTTCCGGTGAATCTCCGCCATACAAATGGCGGAGCCAAAACAGAAGGTCATGGAGCTGTTAATGGAGGTGAAGGGACGGAAAAAGGGTCCATTCACAGCGAGCAAGGTGAGGACAAAGAAGTTGATGCAGAGAAGAAAATCATGATCGAAGGTACTGAGGAGGAAGAAGAAAAGGGAGGTGGTGGGATTATAACACACCTTATATCTTTAGTTTCTCCGAGGAGCGTTCCGAAAGGCGGGGATGCTGGAAAAAGAAAAGGTGAGTTTGAAGTAGATGATGTGGGAAACGGGGGGTTTTCTAATAAGTTGGAGAGAGAGGGTGGTGGTGGTGGCGAAAATGGTAATGGAGGGGTTTTCTCAAATCTCATCTCCAACTTTTTTAACCAGAGTAATGGCGGCGGAGGAGGAGGAGGAGGAGAGGTTGATGAGGTGAACAAAGAAGCTGAGAAGGTGACGAAGGATATTGGGAATAAGAGGATGAAGACGGCAGAGGAGGCGGAGGAGGGTGGCGGTGGAGGTGGCATCATTGACAACATTGTCTCTCACTTGCCTACATCACTTCCAGGTCAGTCCGTTAGTTCTTCTCTAAAATAATTTTAAAGTATTTTGTTTGTCCTCATTTTAACTGATTTGGAATTGCATTTTATAGAAACTGCTTTTGTTCATAAGCACTTTTGTTATTCGTGTTTGAATACATTTTTTTCTAAAAATAACTTCGAAGTTTATGTGACGGTGCGACGATCGCACCAAAGATTTATTTGTGAACTGAGAATATTGTCGAATGAATTTCTAATGACCAGATGATGCAGCTCCGACAACAGATGAGGCCTCCATTCTTATTACCTCGATTGTCAAAGACTAAGCAGGCAATGTGTGTCTACTAGTACAACAAGTGCCTGTATTTTATTTTCTTTCCCTTCCAAATTGTTGTTGTTTTCTGTTTTTTTTTCGATTTCGGTGTTGTTGTTTTTGTGGTAAATTGTTAATGTTAATGTATGTTATGATTTGGTAAAGCTCTCTGTATTGATTTGATACCAGTATGGCATTGGAAAACTCACTAGTTCTTGAGGTGTGCAAGATTAGATACCATCTGTCTTCAATTTTATATTTTGATACGACTTGGTTACCGGTGGTTGGCCCCAAAAAAAAAAACCAACACCAAGTAAGCCCAAAGTTCACCAAGAAAGGAAACCAAAAATAGGCCCATATGTGGAGATTCAACACACTTTAACCAAAACATACAATTCCTTGCGCTGCAAACTCTCTCTATGACTTCGTATTGTCCGAAGAATTGGATTAGAATGGATAACTCATTGTTTCTTCTTTAAACATACATTGAGTATAGTAGTTTATCTATTCTAATCCAATCTGAGAGACTAAATGAGGCTAGCGTTTTTGCTTTACAATGTAGTCCAATAACCTCTTTAAGTTCAACTAACCAACATTTGATACAATTGTAGTTGTCCCAGCTCGGTTGAAGAATGTCTCAAATTTGAATCATATTAATGTTAGTATCATATACATTGCAATGTGTACATTATTCAGGTCCAGTTAATTCGCTAACATAACTTTGTCGTGTAGCCATCTTGTAAAAGTGCTTTTGTAAATTGAATTGTCAAAACGAACTTGAAGCCCTATCTATAATAGGAACTATAAATTGCTAAAATTGAAATGAGTACCAAAAACACAAGATTGCAACTCTATATAGTCTCAAATCTCAAAAGATAATTTCATGATTGGGAGATGATGATTTATTTGGTGGCAGTCGGTGAGACGTGATGGAGTACAGTTGAAGAACACACAACCAACCATAAGCGGTTGCATATCACATGCTTTCACTCCCTCCACTCCACTACCACTACTAGAAGTGCTAATAGGGATTAAGTGACAACCAAAGTAACAACTATGGCCTTGGACTTTTACGTAAGTTACACTGACGTCTTTTGAATTTTTTTTGTATTTTTATTACTTTTTTTAAGCTTTCAAAAGTTACAGCGCGCTTCTTAAGATGCCAAGCTTATTTTGTTTAAACTTCCGTCTAAAATTGATGACGTTACCAAGACAAATTTTCACATAACCTAACTTTATGCTACATGGCATATGTTACATATCACATCACAAACGGAACAATTTAATAAAAAATAATAACAATAAAATAGAAGTGTAGAAGCACAAACTATATGGCACTAAAATAAAATCCAACTAACCGTTTGACTGGGGACCCATCACTACCTCCCTCCATTATTATTAAATTAAGAATCTTGGGAATCAAGGATATGAGAAAAGCAAAAATCCAAAACCACTCTCCTACTCATTGTCCATTTCTTCCAAATAAAGATTGGGCGGTGTTATCTCACAAGCTTTTTTAACTTTTCACACACATCAGGCTAATTTCAGTTTTTTAATTTTTTTCAGTTCATTTGATCTAACGAAAATTAAATAAATAATGTATATAAAGTAAAAAATGAATATGTAAATAACATCACTATGAAGAGTTTCGACTACCAAATTTTCTATCATAAAAATTTTGAATTTAGTTTGTTTATGTTCATTTTTTTTAACAATCCCACTCACATGTTTTAACTCAGGTTACCACAAAACCCAAATTCTCAAATTGGGTAAATCCCACCTGCCATACAAAATTGAACCATTAGGTAACATACCAATTTTATCCCTCCCTACTTGATAAGATTGACATTGGAAGCAAAGTTGAATTGGGGCTGACACAGGTGGTGTGATATGATTGGCCACAGGTTTAATTTTGGAAGGATCCAATCAGAGTGCAACAAAAATACTCTGTTTTTATGAGTGTTGCTTAGTGCTATGTCTACCTGCATTTTGTTGGCTTTGCTTGGAGTTGGATATTAGTATTATAGTGAGGGGACGTTAGGACTCAAGTGCAAAATTCAACATATAAAATGGAGAGGAGGGGAAGGAATAGGAACCATGTCAAGATGGTGGGTTGGAAGACTTTGATTTGCTTCAAGCAATCCTTCCTCCTCCCAACTAAGTGCTTCCTTCTCAAGCTTACTTTACATTCAAAGCACAAATCCAAAGGTGAGTTTTCAGTTACTCTCTCCTTTCTCCCTCTCTATCTGGCTCAAACTTCCTTGTTATTTGAAAATCTTAAAACTCAAAGAAGTTGTGTGATTGGTTTAGAAAACTAACACAGTAGGATTCTTAGTAAGGATGAACTTCTCTGCTCGTTGAACTCTTTTTGAGATTTGGTTTAAATTTGCAGGAAATGGGCATGGATTGGTGAGCTTGTACAAAGACATGGAGTCCTGTGGGGAATATGAAGATATAAGAGTGATGTGGGAGATTATTCACTCTTGTCAACAGAATGCAAACAACACTATAAGGAGGAGGAAGTGGTCGTCTTCTTATTGGAGATTGTGCCTTCAGCCACATAAGTTTTGTCCTTCCTTTTCAAAAGACTTGGCGTTTGGTTAACCAGCCATGGATCTTAGCTTTGATTCTGCAGGATGTCACATGTAAATACCAGTAACTTGAATGACCATAGATGATATAGTTGCTCTCGATTTTTCATTTTTAGATCTTTCGAGCGTCACACTTTGTAATTTCAGAACAGCAAAACAAGATTATTTCGAATAAAAGCATATAACAAGGTCCACTTAATCACTACAGAACTTGGTTTAATTTGTATACATAGCCATAGACTCGTAGGATAACTAGAACGTTTACACTACTCAACTGATCTTTAACTACATAAGTTGGAGGCGATGAAACCCTCGAACCAACGATTTGCGGTGCGGTAAGTCTACTCTGACATGTCAAAGGCGCCTATCTGAGATCATACTATAAATATGCATATTTCTGGAGAGAGAGCACTCCAAAACATTAGGAACAAACACGAGAGCAAAGAGAGCGCTGTGAATTTTCAGTTTGCAGCATCATCCTCATGAAGGAGATACTGGTCAAAGTGCCACACTCCTGCAAGCCATGAAATAGCTCATTAGATAGAGTCCAGAAATTGCGATAAGAGGCCAATCGGAATAAGAGGCGAATCGGAAGGAAAATATGATGGTGATGAGTTGGAAGAATGAAATTTGTTTCATACCATGGCCTTTTCCAACCCTCCTCAGTTGACTGACATAGTCAGCTATCTTCTTGATGGCCTCAACCTGTAAAATAATACGCGAATAAGCTTTAGTCAGTGTTAGAATACTGCAAAGCATCGGTTTTTCTTACTAGTCCGGCATAAAAAGCTGTGAATGTTCTTGTCCAAGTTGGTTAGTGATGAGAAGAATGTTTTTCAGTGTAATTGCAGATAGCGTTTTCTCTTGGATTTTTGTATGTTCACTTATCAAAATGATTAACAACCAAAGTAAGAACCGATCCGATTTTTACTCTAACAATGCAATATCACAATAGTAATTCAACCTAGTACTAGAGTAGAAAACGTGTTTAATTCACCTGCTCAGCCAGAAACTCGCTCTCGATAAAATCCATCAATTGGGGATCATTGTTCTGGTCTCCAACCTGTTTTGGATCAAATAAGGAGAATTTAATACGAAAAGAAAGCGTAAAACGGAAACCAGACCCCTTGAGCTTTATCAATGACTTAAAAACCAATTTATATCACAGAAATGTGTTACCTTATGCAAGTTCAAGAGTTTTTCATTTGTCAGCTTCTCCAAAGACAACGCTAACTCCATAGCTGCATCAACGAATCAACGAAAAAGTTTCAGATAAAGACATGCTCATTCTCTAATTACACATAACAGCAATTCATCATTCAGCAGCAAAGAAATTGTCAACGCGGATAAGTGTGTTGCCTACGGAATGAAAAATCTTACCATACAATGCATCTCCCTTTTCTGCATGATCAAACTCCGTAGGTGCCGCGATTACAGAGTGCAGTTTCACTCTCCCACCTCGCTTGTTCTGAGAAATAAATCGCAATACCATCAGATCTCGCAATACAAAGACCCTAACACATGAACACGCGCGCGCGCACACACAAAAACTCGTATACCTGATATTCCATCAGCTTTTCGGCATGTTCTCTTTCTTCCTCGCTTGATTCCTTGAAAAACCTGATACATCACAACCAATTAACCATACGTCAAATTAAAATATAAAAATTTAAACCCCGCGTGCAAAGAGACTAGTATATTATATATTAAGCGGGGATATTTAGGAATTTAGTGTTTACTTGGCAAGGCCCTTGAGAGCAACGTTGTCCCTGTCAAAGTACGCAAACAGTGCATGGTACACATACGACACATTGTATTCCACACTGTAACACAAAAATTTGAGATTTAAGATTACCATATGAAAAAAAAATCATCAAAAATCAAAACAATAATAAATGAAATTAAAATTTTGCAACAACATAGAGATACACACTTGATCTGCTCGTTAATGGCGGCCTCGGATTCCTCTGTGTAACGCTGACGGGCAAGAGAGACCTGAGGAGACACGGGGACAACAAAGGCATCGTTCTTCACCTCCTCAAACGGCTGAAACACGACGCCGGTCAACGCCACTGCTTCGCTCGATGCAGAAACCGCAAACTTTTCGAGTTTTTGCTGCGGTTTAAAGCTCAGAGCAGAAGAGGATGATCCAAGTTTTGAGTTGGACAAGAGGGTGGTAACAGCACCACCTTTGTCCCCTAGCTTGGATGGGACGGAAAACGTCGAAATGGCCCTCAGAGACATCGTCGACATGGTTTTCGATCGGATTATCTCGAACGGATGATTGGAAAGAAGAGAGTTTGAATAAGAATCTGGATTGGAAATTGCAGAGGAATTGGAGAACGGTGAAGAAATGTGAGAGGCTGAGAGTGGGGTGAGGGGCTATATAGGGATATGGAGGAAATCCAGTTGGCATGGGCTTTATTCTGCACCGTTGGATAAGAGAATAGGTGGGTGGCTACGATTCGAACACGTGTGAGGGCGTGTGGTGAGCTCGTGGTAGTTATCCAAATACCACTGAAGTCGTGGAATCTTGCGTACTTTCCGTTCCACGTTGCACTCGCAGAAGGGTCAGAATTTTGTCTTTTTTCTATTCCAGTTCTCACTCGCTCGACTGGCCTAAGGGGAAATTCGCGCTATTTCAGTCGCCTGAATATAAGGAAAGGGTACTTTCGTAAAATGCAATAGTTTTCCATTGGCGAGTACGCGAGTAAACTGCTTTTACAGCGTGGCGAGCTTGGAAGTTTTTTTTCTTCGTCAAAATCCTTGAAAAGTATTTTAAAGTTGGAAAACTATCGTTCTAGAATATTGACGTGAGAAGTAATGTTAAATTGTAAGATGGGAAGATTCATAGAGAGTCCTGTTTTGAGATAGTTTTCTTAGCATTTCTCTGAGAGGTGTGTGGGAAAAAAAAATCATCTCCTTATATCATTGTTGTGTAGCCCGGGAGAGATTCTCATTTTTTTTCAAAAAATAGGGATTAGTTATGGGACCAGCTCTACATCGAATTTTAACAATTTAAACCGTTTATTTTGTAAGTCTCAATTTATAGAACTTCCTTACAAAATTTTAATTCAATCCGAAATAATTTGACTATTTAATTATCACAATGAAATTTCAATAGTTTTTAGAAAACAAAATGTTCGTCAATTTATTTGAACTTAATTAGATGCCTTAAATATTTTTTATTTGGCTAATATTTTGCAAGTATAATCTATGAGATGCAACTTGAACAATAAATGATTTGAATTGCTAAAGATTAATGTGATGTGGATCCTACAACTAATTCTCGTTTCCATAAAATAAAAAAATTGAGATCCTTTCGCTTAAGGACTCCTATTGTTGTGTACATCAATAAAAGAAAAATAGAGTGTTGTAGCGTACAAAGTTGGGCATGAATGAAGATGGAAAGATGGGAAAAGGATCCTCGTTGGATCATTTTTCTGGAGATCCGGAGGATCCCGTGATTATGATTGCTCCGAATTCCGTGAATATGATCGTTCATCATATATCGTACGATCAGAAATGATTTAAAATTTAAAATTAAATATAAATAGTATTTAACGAAAACTGACTACACAATATAACGATTATGATCACGGAATCTCCGGATTCCTAGAAAAATGAACCGGTGAGGATCCGGAAGATGGAAGAATCTGGACGCCTCTAGGACGAAAAGTATAACTTTTCATCTGGATGATATGATTGCAAATTTGCAAGGGAATGGTCGTAGTTGGCTAGCTGTTCATTTGCTATATTTGTTGGGATGGATTTGGGCAGGGGAAAGAAATTAATTGGGCTTACTAAGTCCTACAGCTTGATTTGTGAGTTGGGCCGAAAAGCCCAGACTGTAAAGCGGTGGCTAATTGGAGTGTGATGTCTAGATTAGTTTCAATTGAGATTTTGAGGAATTTGATGGGATTTATGAATTCATGAATTTAGATACGGTTTAATTGATTTATAAATATTTCATGTAAAATTTTGTTTTAATTATCTCGAAATCTCAGGAGGAGAGATGAGATTTGTGAATGCTTAAAATACAGGACGAAATCTCTACAATTGCCTCAAATTCCTCAACTTTTAAAAGTTTTAAATAAATTTCTAATTAAATGAACTTGAATGTTATAAACTTGTTTAAAATCCTGATTTAATACACTCAAATTTCTAAAAAAAATTAATAAACTATTTTAAAATCCTGATTGAATACACAATCATTTTCAGATAATACCTTAAAATCCTAATTGAATACCCCTACATTTATTAAAAGAACTAAAATCTATCAGAATCACAATTGAATACACTAAGTCATATTAACTTATTAGTAATTCGTTAACAAAATAGAAAAGGATATTAACTTATCGGAAGACCTTATTTAAGGTTAGCTCATCGAGAACTATTTGGGCTCGTTTGATGTTAAGGATTGGCTTGGGTTGGATAATCTATTAGATTTAATAAATGTGTGAATAGAATTATGAATATCATCAACTTGCATTTTTTTTTAATTTTTATTTATGTGAAGGTAGAAGATGGAAAAATCATGAACAAGAATTATCCCTCTCAGCCTTACCATTTTTGGAGGGATTAGGAGGATAAGTTTTTCTCATGTTTTCTATGTCTTCTACGTTCACTTAAACAAATATACAAGTTGATATTCATATTTTTATTCAACATTCATTGTATTTAATGAATTTTCTAAGCCAAGCCAATCCTTAACATCAAACGGTGCCTATAAAATCATATATAAGATTTGAACTCAAATCTCTTGTAAGCAAATAAAAACCGTAATCTCCAAACTAAATGGATGTGTCTACGTATTTTGACAACTTCATAGGGGTCCTTTTTTCTCTTGAGATTTGTTTTTTGTTAGACGTAAATAGTGACGTGTGAGGGTGAGTAGTTTATGGGATTTCTCAATTCTGGCATGATTTTATTGATTTAGTGAAGACATTTTCTTATGCTAGAAATACTTCATTCGTTTGGTGATGAAGCTGGACAAAATTTGTAAATACTATCCAAGTTAATAAGTTCTTACCAGAACGACGATCAGAACAATAGCCCGGTTTAAGCCAAGACACCAAACATGGACTAGGCGACTAATTAACTAGGGAGTTTGATATATAATAACTCGAGCCAAGAAGCCAAAAGCTTTTGGACAACATCAGAAAATGAGCATACCATGATCACATCTTGGGTTCAATTTTTGGCGCTAATGAATCACACTATGGTGGTAAGTGAAAGACTTAAATGCCTTTATGAGTCTTTCTGACCTACAAAATGGTGGATAGCTGTGGCGAAACCATCAATTGGTTTCTTTTTTTGAAAGGAAGAAAAGAAAATGAGCACATCAAATCAGTTACGCAAGGAATCTGCAAAATAAGCACGACTGCCTGCTTGAATTTTATGCAAGAGCTTGTCTAGCTAATATACGATCAATGTGAAAACTTGTGGCTCTCCCACGTCAAAATATCTTATTTTGGAAGAATGAATGACCCTTTTGGAAGCCTTGTGGAGATTGATGTCGACACCTGCATGTCTCATTTTCTACAATGGAAGAGTTTTTGTCGTTCAATGACTATATCATGTCTATGGTTGTGTGCTACTTCCATAATATTGAGAATTAATACGAGAATTATTACATACAACAGATGCATATAGGCTTTTATACATCTTCAGAGCCACAGAACGTCTTACAACTTTTGTCTTGAGAGCCCATAAGTCATGATAAAGAAAAGAATAATCAAGAGTGGACTATGCATGAAAAAATAGAACAGGTCAGTGAGCATAACAACACTCTAATGAATTGAATCTCAATACCTACGGTTTCTAGGGTTACGGCAACTTGGCTCTGATACCATACCCCACAGCAACGGAAGAAAAATATCGTTTTACAGTTTCTAGGGTTACGGCAACTTGGCTCTGATACCAAATAAAATTTTACGGCTTAATTTTTCATGTATTGCATAATTGGGAATATATTACATACAATCCTTGTTCTCCAAGGTAAAACTAAAAAAGGACAAAAGAAATATCCTTCCTAATAAAGGACTCTAATATTTACACAATATTTACATTCCTATTCTAAAACCAACTCACGCAATAGTGGAGGTGCCACATAGCACTCCTATCGTAGTTATAATGGGAGCCTCATTAGGGGATTTTCCGTTATGAGATATTATACTTTGGGGTATGGCCTTTGGGATTGAATTGAAAATGAAATGCAAACTTTTTGATAGGGATGGAACCCAATTGTGGTAAGACTTACGTGCATGTGGACACAAACGAAGATTGAAGCTTGTGGATAGCACAAGCATGGCATACCATTTGTCCTCAAGCTTATAGAATTGCTTTCAGAGCTCAAACACAAGCTAATGTGATGTTTACACGCGGAATATTCGTAAATAATGCTTCTCTCTTTCTAATATGATTTATTTTACAAACGATAGCACTAGGGGGATTGGTAGGGATCGAACATGCATCAGGATGCATAAGCACAGTGGCGAACGCAAGAAATATTGTTTGGGGTCAGCAAGAATAGTGCGCATCGTGCAATTTTTTTTTCTTCGACAAAATAAAATGCAAATTGGCATTTCATCGAGTCTTGATAGACTCGAGGTCATTTGCCAAGTCACATTTCACGCCTGTAGACAGATGCCAACTGTTTTCGAGTGAGCATGTCGATTAATGTCAATAACTTTTGAGCGAGCATGCCAACAAATGTCAATGCATGATGAGTGAGCTTATAACGATAATAATTGAACATTATTGATAATATGTTAACAATGAGACCTTTATTGAAGAACAATCAGACTGTTTCATAGCCGGACTAGCTTGTGGAATTCTTGAATTAGTATAGGACTTCAAGTTGCAAACTGAAACTGCAAGTTTATGGGAAAGTACCAAAAGAAGAAATGAACTTTATAGGTCTCTCACATAGAACACAATAGTTAACAGAAAACCAGTTACTCATTTTAGACACATATTAATCTCTCTCAGTTAATTTCTTTCCATCTGTAATTGTCTCTTGATATTAATGTGTAAATAAATGTAATTCAGTCTCTTTTATTTCTCTCAAAAATCCACCCAAAAACCAAAACTCTCTCTTCATATGGAGACAACCCAGTATTTCACATTCAACATGAAAGCGATTCCCAAACTCCAATTATTCACTCCCTTTTTTAAGCTCTCCAACCCCATTCGGATTACAAGCACGAACAAAGTTTCCATACTCGAACCCACTTTCCCTGGTTTTTTTTTCTATAATTTTCTCCACGAAATTTGATCCCCATCTTGTCCTACATCACTCGCCATGGCCACGGATGTCTCCCCTGCATTCCGACCCGTTCCTCAACCCCACGACTTCCACCCTGAAATATCGGTATCCCCCTCCTCCGCCCACGACGGCCTAGAGTTCTGGCAGTTCATGATAGCCGGCTCCATAGCGGGCCTAGTTGAACACATGGCTATGTTCCCAGTTGACACCCTCAAAACCCGCATGCAGGCTTTTGGCGGGTCCTGCTCCGTTCAACCTATTGGAGTTAGACAGGCCCTCGGCTCGATTCTGAAGCTCGAAGGCCCCGCAGGGCTCTACCGCGGCATCGGCGCAATGGGGCTCGGAGCAGGACCTGCCCATGCAGTTTATTTCTCAGTGTACGAGATGTTCAAGGAGTATTTCACACGTGGGAATCCGAATAGCTCGGTGGCGCACGCGGTTTCAGGGGTGTTTGCGACCGTTGCAAGCGACGCGGTGATCACACCGATGGACGTGGTGAAACAGAGGCTGCAGCTGCAGAGCAGTCCGTACAAGGGAGTTGCTGATTGTGTGAGGAGGGTTTTAGTGGAAGAAGGGGTAGGAGCATTTTACAAGTCGTACAGGACGACTGTCGTGATGAATGCCCCGTTCACTGCCGTCCATTTCGCTACGTATGAGGCAGCGAAACGAGGGTTGATGGAGGTGTCGCCGGAGAGTGCGAACGACGAGAGGCTGGTGGTTCATGCCACTGCAGGTGCGGCTGCTGGCGCTTTAGCGGCGGCTGTGACCACCCCGCTTGATGTTGTGAAAACTCAATTGCAGTGCCAGGTCAGAACTTTTATCAATCAATTAGTTGCTTCAATATCCTTGTTTTGTTTTGTTTTGTTTTGTGGCACATGGATATGTTTGAGCCAATTTGTATATATGGTTTTTATTGGGTTTGGAATCTGGATGAAGGAACATGCTGTTTTGTACCACACAAAAAATTAGTTATTTGTTGTTACAAAGCGAAACTTACCAAAAATGGGGATCCGTTGTGGCGGGACCCCATGCCACTCACGCATTGTCTTATGGCTTAACTTTTTCATTTAGAAGTGCATGATTGGCTGAAGATACCGCCACAATGACATTCTTGTTACGATAAAGTCCTAGTTGCTATGAATTTCCTGCTATGCAAGGACTGGAAAGATTGTATTTGTTGTTTTCAAATTCCCTTAGTAGGCCTTGCTTTCACTCTTTTTTCCACAGGGGGTTTGCGGATGCGATAGATTTTCGAGTAACTCGATAGGGGATGTTGTTCGAAGCCTGGTGATGAAGGATGGATACCGCAGTCTTATGCGAGGTTGGATTCCAAGGATGCTCTTCCATGCCCCTGCTGCTGCAATTTGCTGGTCAACTTATGAAGCATCAAAAACTTTCTTTCAAGAACTCAATGGCAGTGACAGTTCCAGGAACTGATGCACATATTTAACTCTGTTGAATGCCCTTGTTCGTGTAAATGACTTCACCGGGAAGAACTCGGTTCAGGCAGATAAAGATCTATACTGCCGATTATGTGCTAAAAACAATAATGTAGAGATGAATTATCAATCCAAGGGGGAAATGATCATTTCCAACAATCTAGTTTAGTTAATATGTTTGAGAGAGATACACAAGTGATTTAAGTCGATATGTTCGAAGCAAATGCCCAATACGATACATAAAACCCGGAAACATTCTACAACCATACAAAAGATGAAATATTAACTGCATCATACCGTTCGACATCCACAGGAAACAAAAAAGAGTTGATTAAACCATAATTCGTACAAGCCAAATGGTCCAAAAGATCTACAAACTAAATTACCACGATAATAACTTACGAGCATTTTGACCTTTGTTAAAACTTTTCAACAGTAATTCCGTCTCTTTGAACCTCATATGCCTCTCTACTCCTGCTTCTCTTCAACCCAGCTGTGAAATGGAGCTTCGATCCCTCTGATGTGATGCATGTCACATTTACCCATATAAGCACCTTAGTCTTCATCCCCTGTATGTCTTCTAGCCTTCCCTTCTTCAAATATCCAGTTACAGTGGTGAAAAAACGCAAAACAGATGAATCTCTGTAGCCCACTTCACAGACAGTCGGTATATAGACGGTAAGTTTCCCAGTCTCCTCATTAAACTCATAGTTGGTAGCATCACGAGGAAAGATTCCTATTGCCAAGTCAAAATCCTTTAGAAGCTCAGGCAACGGCTTTTGCATTTTCCCTGTGAAGGTGGCTTATATTGTAAGGGAGATTTATCAAAGTAACACAGACCTACACGAGGACTAAAATCCTAATCAATTCTTTTCAATATACTACACCAGTAATGACTCTGCGGCATAAAAAAAAATGAGAGAACGAATATAGACCTAGTCTACAGCCTGAACATAGCAGTTTATACAATCCAAACCTAGAGCTTGGAACTTTGAAGCACCATTCCGCCCCCCCTAGCAGCACAAATACAACTTATATCACATATTGTTTTTCTTTTGCCTTGTGCTATTTCAAGAAACCCCAGCAGCAAGTTCCTTGCTTGAACTCCACATATGACATCTTGAGAGTCGAGCAAGTTAAAGCCATATGAAAAGGGTTATATAATTATACTCATATCTACCCAGCACCATTAAACGTAAGGAACAAACCATCCCAAGAATATGGCCCAACCCTTCAACCACAACGCTTTCTACAGCTCTGGCACACCCGTACTTTGGCCAGTATCCGCAATCACACACTCACTTTTAATTACCACTACTTAGACGTATTAACCCCATGAATTAAAGCTACTACAATATCCGAACTTTCGGGCTCGCAAAGTCAGCCATATTACAGCAATATGTGAGGTTACTTTAACAGGCAATGTAACCAAACAGAGCCAGCAGAGAAAACTAACCTTTGAGTTTATTAACCAACCATTTGGCTCCTCCTTCGACACTGCTTTGCAATGACTAATCATTACACAAACAACGTTAGCGAAAAAAAATGTCATAAACCAAAACCAAAATAAACAAACAAAAGAACCCAAATTTGGGAAAGTATTAATCTTGACAATTAATACATGGAATCAATCATAATTCAAATTTAACAAGGAAACAATTAAATAAAAAAATTAATCTAAAATACGATTACGAAAGTGAATCACACCCAGAAAATTCAGATCGTGTAAAGAAATCAACTTTGTGAACCCAAATCATTATTAACAGGAAAAAAAAACCCTAATTGGAACCTATATCAGATTCAAATGCTCAATTGAATAACATAATTACATTAAATTGAGATCCATAGTTATATGTGTGTATATATAAATAGAGGGAGACAGAGAGAGAGAGAGAGAGGGAGAGAGAGGTACGTTGATGTCATCCCCGACAGACGAGAGCTCCTTGGTGGCCTTCTGGTTGAACCAGTAGGATCCGGCCTTGTTCAAAATCTGATCCATGTAAATTCCTTTCACACTCACACTCTCTCTCTCTCACTAGAAGGAAACCGATCAGAATGCTAGAGAGAGAAGAGGATCTCTGGCTCTCTCCCTCCTCTGGCTTGGCTGTGATGGCTTCTCAGAAATTATCTCCCACACCTAATTGTCCATTTAATTTTGGGGAAATTTTTTAAGGATGATGAGTCGACTCGCTATCACTCGTTGAATTTTCTCTCTCTTCGTTGGCACGCCAACGCCAAGTCGTTTTATTTTATTTCGTTATTTCTTTTTGGGCATATAATTAATTATTATTTGGTCTCTTAATTTGTCAATTTGTCATTCTATAGTATAAGCGTCTCTATCATTGTTTCGACCATGAACTTGGAAATTTTCATACTTGAATAGGAGTATAGGGATGGTTGATCATGTCATTCGTAGAGCATGATGTATGAAAGTAAATGCATTACGTGTTTTGGTTTCACTCAATCTTAAGCAATTCTAGTTGATATGAGAGTTGCTGTAATAAATCAGTTTTACTCAATTTCTCTTTCCTGTATTGGGAGACACAAAATTTTGTAATTTGTTTGACTTATAAGTTTTCGTATATCAATATTCCTTCTATAGATGTTTACTAAATGTGAGTAAAGGTTAAATGTGAGTAAAGGGATATAATTTTTCTTGAACGCCATTTCGTTTTCGAAGAGAATCAATTTCGTGATTGAAAGTGCCTCAATGTAGCCTTGATTTTCAACATCAATCAGTTTTCAATTCAAAAATTCAAAACAAAATTACAATCCACGAGAAATTTCAATTTGTTATCTTTGTGGAGGACTCAGAGAGGGTTGAGAAGTATGAATGTGTCCTGACCAGCCACCAACTACCTGAAGGCAGGTGTCGTCTCCATTGGAACCACGATTTGAGGTGAGTCTAATGTATGTATTTGAACTCATTTGTTTAGGTTCAAAATTCCTTAGGTTTTGCATCGTTGTTTTCCAAATGTTTAAACCTGAATTATAAGAAAGCAAAACAAGTTTATATTAATACAAAAAAAAAACTTCTCTCCGAGGTGAGAGTTTTCTCTTCACACTGAGAGTCATTCTCACTGTTTGCGTGAGACTTTTAAACCTAAACTTTTCCAGTGGCACCAACCCTAGCTTCTGCTGCGGTTGGTTATCGTGTTATCTGCTTTCCCCTTTCCTTCTTTTCTCCTTGCCTATACTATTGTTTCTCCCAAATTTTAACTTCGGTCTATCCAATTCCTCTATCTCCAAAGGTATTCCTCATCCTGACTATCCCTTGGTCCGATCTTCAGCCATGTTTCCTATTAAGATCGTGTGTAAAGTTCTGGTGTTTACACCGACTCAGGTGTTTCTGTTGGAAATTTTGAGTAGAATTTCATTGTCCCACATTGCTCACCACCACAAGGTTTCCTCACTTTATTGGAGACTAAAATTGGGCTTTGGGGTGAAATAATTAATTGATAATGAATTAATAATTAATATATTTAATTAATATTGAATTAATTTTGAATTTAATTAAATTATTTTTTATTTTATAAAAAGACTCATCTTTTCAGATGAAGTCTGAAAGCGTATTTGAGAAACAGATAGAGCAACACACCCTATGTTGCGAATAGACATATGCTCACTATAAATACATGCATCTACATATCATTCATATCACTGAAAATAATCAATTCTCATATACCAAGCATATTGAGAGTACCACAAACAAATTCGCCAGAAGTCTAGTTTTCCGATGCTAGAATTCTAACTTAGATCGTTGAATCCTGGTGAAGCAGACGTCCGTAGAACTACAAGTACTGAGTAGGGATGAAATTTCTGTTTCAAGGACATTGCGGTACGCAAGCCTCGATCTTCAAGTTGTTTGTTTTATATTTTTGTTTTGTTCATACTTTGTTAATTTTTATATTCGCATTTATTGTTTATTAGCATATATAATTAAATCGCACATTGTTGACTTATATCCAACAGTTTCCAACACCACCACTTTCTCTCTGTTATTGGCCTATTTCGGCAGTGTCACTCATGGGTTTCCACAAGCTTCATACTGGTAGTTGGCTTCTCTCACTCTGCTGCCGACTAACCCCTGCTTACAGTTGTGCTCAAGTAGCTTTTCGGGGTTGGAGGTGGCATCTAGTGAGGTATTATTCAGCGGCGGTGGACTGGAAAGCTGATGGTGGAGAAGGCAGTGGAAGCTTCTCGGTTTCTTGGTTGTTGTGCAGGTCTATGGGCCTTATTGTTTTCGTGGGCTCTTTTTCTGTTTGTATTTAGTCTTAGACCCTTGTTTTGTTTGTTAATAGGTGTTTCTTGGGCCTTGTTTAACTTGTAATTTTGTGGTGGTTGTTTAATAAATTCTCCCTTTGGCGAAGAAAAAAACTTGAATTATAAGTGATTTTGCACTGAGTTTGTAGAATATGATAATTTGGTGTTATGGCAAATTATAGTTGTATATCATAATGTTCTTTAATTTGGTGATTTTGCACTAAGTTTGTAGAATATGATAATTTGGTGTTATGGCAAATTTAAAGTGTTTTTTATAACACTCATAGTTGTATATCAGAATGTTCCTTAATTTACTATATCATCTTAACCACAATTCTAAACAAGCATACGACAAAAAATAGGAACACAACATAATATCAAAGTACACCTCAAAAAATAAGCCCAGATCTTGCTCCATCTTTGTCACCCTATCTCGTAATATATCTTTTAATCCTACTAGCACAGAGAATCACTGGAAGTTCCCAGGCTGATATCGTGGTTTTGGCCCATGGCAGCATTTTGATTTTGATGGTTTTCACACTCTAGGGTTTAGGGTTTTTGATCGAGAAATTTAGAAGAACAGTCTGAGGGAGAACAAGGAATAGGGTTTTCCTTTCTTTTGATAAACATTATTAAGGACTGAGATCATTAAACCCTAATATTTTCTTTTCTATTATGTTTTCTAGCCGTCGGATATAATCAAGACGGTGGTTTTAAATCTGCACATTTTTAGAGCTTTGATAGAAAACACACCTGCCCTGCTCTCCAGAAAAAGAAAAAAGGAGTTGTGCCCCTGATACCGAATGGAATGGGCTACAACTATTAGAGGGGAGTATGAGTCTTTTGGTGGCTCCAATATCTTTTGGGGATGGCTGCTGGAATAGTAAGGGAAGAAGATGATGCATAGGGTTTTGTAAGGGTTGTTTTATACACACCCCACAATGTTATAAATCCACCCCACATCCAAAAAATTCCTCAAAATTACAACTTTGTTCCTCATATTTCTAAAGCCAACCCACTGTAAGAATATGAGCATAAGTATGAATCTATGAACTTAGTTATTGGTCTTGAGATTGAATGGGAAGTCTTATTGGGAATGGATTTTGGAATCCATATTACATTGGACTACTATTTAAGGGATTAATTTCTTATAAGGATTCTAATAGGGGAATCCTTATGGGATTTGGCAAGGATTATGTTGTGTATATATAGTGGCATCTGCTCTCACAGTTAATATGCTCGATTCTAGGCTAAGACTTATTATTAGTTAAGAGCAAAACCGATTACTGGAAAGACGAGAAGGTGCACTGTAACCTTACAGCGAAACTTGGACATGGCTGCTTCTTCGAGTTCATCTGCAAGTATAATATTTTCCATACATTAGTTTAATGAACATTAGTTTGTGTTTTCATCACAGTAATTCATATTACTTGTTCTTGGTTTGTGTTTCATCTAACACCCACCCCATAAACAAAAAGAAACACCAAAAAGATCCAGGACAAGGAAGGCATTCTGTCGGACCAGCAGCGCCTGATC
The DNA here is from genome assembly GCF_916048215.2 of Malus sylvestris. Classification (NCBI taxonomy): domain Eukaryota; kingdom Viridiplantae; phylum Streptophyta; class Magnoliopsida; order Rosales; family Rosaceae; genus Malus; species Malus sylvestris. The sequence goes on from NC_062271.1 coordinate 25,113,615, forward strand.
TTTGCCGGCAAGCAGCTCGAAGACAACCGAACCCTAGCTGACTACAACATCCAGAAAGAGTCAACTCTTCAACTAGTGTTGAGGCTCCGTGGAGGGATTATCGAGCCTTCTCTGATGGCTTTGGCTCGCAAGTACAATCAGGAGCTTGAATTTTTGTAATTCAGTTAACGTCATTTGCATTGTATCGGAGTTGAAGTACTGCAGTTTATATTAATATTTTGATGGATCTTGGGTTAATTTTGATCTCTTGGTTTTGTTTTATCAATATTTTGATGGATCTTGGGTTAATTTTGATCTCTTGGTTTTGTTTTATTGTAAAAAAAAAAAAAAATCAACAAGCACTAGTTTCTTGACAATTGATGCCAGATATCAATTACAGAGAAAACATACGAATAAGAAGATGAACTTTTGATAATGTGGTGCCATGGTAAGTGGATGGGTGTGAGGTATTTGGCTGCTGGTAAATAATTGGATGGTTGGATTTTCTTTTTCTCATCTTAATTCAAATAGGGGTAAAAGTGGAAGTTCACGTGACAAATTTTAAGTGTGGAGTGTCTTCATAAGATTGTGGGGTGTTAATAGAATTACCCGTTTTGTAATTGTCTTTTTTAATGTTTAATGCAATTTTGTTTTTTAATTTATGGAAGTTTTTTATTTTTCAAGTAATTAATTATAGAAGAAAATTAGAACATTAGAGGGTGTTAGTGTTATTCAACAAAAGTGAAGAAGTTCTGTAAAAACATGATAAACCTCAAGAGATGTTGGTTTAAGGTTTAATTAACCCTATATTTATATGTACATACTTTTGTGTAAAAAAAAAAAAAATTCCTTTCATACACTTCTCATTAATATGAAAACATACACGTTTTTCAACGTACCATATACATATAATACATGTATCTACATACTTTTCATGTTTAACATGTAATTTTTACTCTTATCAACAAAAAAAAACATGTATTTTTCACTATTTTTTTATTATTACATATAAAATTCATGCATTAAACACATATATTTAACATATTATGAAAAAAACATTAAAAATTATTTATTTTTAAATAATACTTTTTAAAATTTCATATCATGACCCAAATTTAGCTGGTTTTTATGAAAGTTTTTAAATAATATAAGTAGGCATTGTTCACATGCGATACTCGTTCTGTATTTTGTAAACTATGCTAAATAGCTACATACCCTACTTAATACAATGGTCTAATGATATTACTTTTCACTTGTAAGTGAAATGTCTTATGTTCGATTCTCACTAAAGACGAATTTGAATCACATTATTATGACTCGCCAATTGTGAGACTTAGCTCACTTCTCCACCCCTTTAGTTTATTTAATATCATTTGTTAATAAAATAAAATAAAACTAGCTAGATACAAACAATAATTGAACTATAAATAGATAATTGGCCTTTCTTGGCCTCTAAAGGTCACTGCCCTATTATACATTGAAACGAGCTAGAGGAAGATCACAAGTAGTGTTTAATTAGTAATTTTATAGCTGCAGCTAGGCTTGACAATTTCTGACACGACCTATTAACCTGACATGAAATTAACAGGTTATCGGGTCGACAAGATAATGAATCGGGTTGTTACCAGGTAGCGCGTAATCACCTGTTAAGATAACGGGTTGGTCTGGGTATACACGTGGATAACCCGATACACAATAAGTAAAATATTAATTTTATAATTTTATAATCGTAAAAATACTATAATAATTATATATAGATATTATATATAGATATATAATAAATTAAATTTAGAAAATTTGGAAAAAAAATGAGGTAATATATTTTTATATGGTATAATGCTATTGTTTTATCTATTTTCATAATTATTTTGGTAAACTTCTCATAATTTGAATGGTTTATAATTTTTCTATACTTAATTTATGCAAAAGAGAGTTTTGATATGGAAATGACAAGCTCGACCCTGATATTCTCCAAACATCAGGGTAAGCACGTGCTGGCCGACACCCAAAGGTGACAAAGCCATATTAGGATGCATGAGAACTAAAAACAAATAACTGACATAAATAAAACTTGTAAATTTAATTATAATGAATATGCAATTGTGGATCGTGTTCAGAACATATAACTAATTCGAGATACTAAAAATGAATAATATAAAATTGAATGAACAAAAGGATGGGTCCTACATCGAGAGGACTTGAAAATACCGCTGCGCGAATGCCTTGACGCCGGAATTGTACGCCTTGATTCTAAGTCCTAAAGGGGCGCAAAATAAAACATAAGTGGACCAAGTTGATATATAAGTAATACTAAAACAGTTATTCTCAACGTACTAACCCCCAAAGTTTATGAAAACTCAATAGTATAATATGTAATAGGTTTTTCGAAAACCCTAGCATGCCATAAAACCTTTGTAAAACATATATTATATGTAGTGTGCTAAGTAATGGTATCAGTACCACCCGAAGGCATATAGAACACTTCATTTAGAACACTTTCTTCAGAACACTTCTTTCGCCCACAGGCCTTCGTTTGCCCGTAAGCTCCTACAACACCCACTCAAATGAATATAAGTATCAATTACCCGTAGGCTCCTACAACACCCACCCCAAGGCATATAAGTATCAATCGTCCGTATGCAGGACCATTCACCGGTAGGTAATAACATACGCCCGTAGGCAGGGCATTTGCCCGTAAGCATGACCATTCACCTGTAGGCAGTAATATACGCTTGTAGGCAGATCATAAGCCTCGTAAACAGAACATTGACCATTAGATAAGCACAAAAACATTGTATATAATCTTTCCAACATAAGTACATATATCTCAACGGAGCTCAGTAACTCAAACATTTTCATAGTATATAATCATCCATAATATATACTACAAAGAACATGAAATCGATAAAGCATGATATTCCAAAATATTCTCTGTTGATGCACAAAACTGGAGGTCTTGGAACAACGTAAATCCGACCGTGAATCTGCAAGAAATGTAAATAACACAAGATGTATCGTGGTTCACCCCAAAGTTTATGCTACGTCCACACTGATATTGTATTTATCTAAGAGGTGAGGGAGATAACCTCTGAATATGAGAGGGGATGTGAGAGGGGTGAAAAGGCTCCAGAAATGGCCTCCCCACAATTGTGAGGGTGAGGGGTCCTTTTATAGAATAAGGACTCCTCACTTATTACATATTTGCCTATTCCTTTATCATATAATTACATTTAAGTCCCCCGAGTATTTGTACGAGATCTAAATATGAGGCCCTAAATATGGTATAAACAGTAGTCCCCCAGGTCTCCAGTCAAGAAAGTCTTTTGGCTGGAGACTTGAAATTCAGTCCATGTGTGGGCCGAAGTAACTAGATGTCGTCTTGAACTGGTACTTGGTATGAGGCGGTGCTCAAAGTGAAATGATGTTCAACTATAAGTAGCACATGTTGTGAGGCTGCTCGGCTTGTGGCCTATGTTGCCTTGGTTGGCTTGGCTTGTGTTTTTTGAAGGTGAGGAGGTCTCTTATTACCTGGTTGGTGGCATGAATGGCTAGTTACCAAATGATATTAGAGTACGGGTTGTACATTTCATCACCTGGTTGGTGGTAATAGCAGCAGGTTGCCGAATAATTTTGGAGTACTGGGCGTACTTTTGGTCACTTGGTTGGTGATAATAAAGGTAGGTTGCCGAATAATTTTGGAGTACTAGGCGTACTTTTGGTCACCTGGTTGGTGATAATAGAGGCAGGTTGCCGAATAATTTTGGAGTACTGGGCGTACTTTTGATCACCTGGTTGGTGCTATTTTGGGCTTATGGACCTTCGCTCTTCACACAACATTACAGCCCATTTATTTTTGGCTTTTTCCATTTTTTTTATATACTATTACCCTCTGATGGGGTTTATACAGATATCTCCGAAAGATAAGAAAAATAAATTACATCATTTTGCCTGATAAAGATAATAGAGTTCTTTATCTTCTTCCAGTGGTTGACAGCTTCTTGTTTTTCTCCCCAGAGATCTTTTTCCTTTTTATATTCCTTTTCTTCCCACTGCAGGTTTACATCATGGGGTTTGGTCAGCATGATCTGCTCCCTTTATTCCTTGCTTTTGCAGATTTGCGTGCTTGTTATCCATAGCTTTTCTATGGGTGGTCGACAAAATAAAGAAAGCACCAACCGCTATTATCGAATTGCTTCAGCTTTCAACTAAAGAAAGCATAATTCTTTCTTTTCTCTTTTCCTTTTTTGCTTTCCACTGCATCTTTCTTTCTGTCTTTCCACCTCCATTCTCTCTGGCAAACTTGTTTTTGCTTATGCAGACTTGCTTTACAACAAACATATCCATACCAGAGCTTACTGAACGATTGATTTGAGGACCGAGTTCGACTCTGGTGCCGTTTGATGATTACAACGCCTTTCTCATCGTTAGTTGAGTAGTAGGAATTTGCCGATTTCTTCCCAAAGTGTTCAAGTGAAGCAGCTCTCAGTAAGTTCTGCCTTCGAATTCTCCTAATGGGAATGGTTCCATCTGGATAGCTTCCACTCTTCTGCCATATCTGAGACAAAATCTGCTGACTGTACAGGAAACACAAATTTCAGATGACACCGATAATTCACATCGGAGGCTCCTAGTAACTGTACAAGATTTCCAACGCCTTCTCCCAATCCTTCTACTTGGGCTGCTCCATGGAGAAGAGCACGAGTCTTCGATGGCTGGCGAAATCTCTCCGCTGAGGTTCAGATTAGACAGATTTCAAGGAGGCCACATAGAGGCTGACATTGTCGCAGAAAACCCCACGCCAAGAATAGAAATCGCCGTCATGGGCATCGTTCCAGTCGAGCAACACGTTAGCAACGTTGCTGAACGACGCCTTAATTGACATCAAGGTTTTTCCTTCGTCGTTGAGTGGGGAGTCGAGAGGAAAGAGAATCGCCATTTAAAGCTAACCCAAAGCAGAAGACGAGCTCCGTCTTCTTCCTTCATAAAACCCTTCTCTCTATTAATTTCCACAAAGCTTCGCACGCAGAACCCAAGTAGGAGAAAAAGATGTTGGAGAAGAAGAAAGAGAAAACGAGATTAAAATGCTAAAACCAGAAGATGATGGATGAGCTTCTTGGACTTTTTGTGGGCTAGTATAACCATCAAAGCCACTGATCTCAAGAAGATCACAACATGGAAAAATGGGTTGCACGGCTTAAGCAGGCTAACCCAAAGACCTAAGTTTCTAGAGAATGCAGAGGCTGGGAATTTTGATAGCGTTTGTGGGATCGAGCCATTAAGTTTGTTGTTTGAATCGTTGAAGTTCATCAGATTAGAAGCTTGGATGTTCGGCAACTTGCCTGAGAAACCATTGTTTTCAAGAAAGAGTACGTCAGGTGAGTCAGGCTGCTGACGGCAAATGGAATCGAACCGGTGAAGTTGTTTGGAGCTGAGAACGAGCATGTTCAACCGCTCTAAATGGGTCAGCCCGGTCGGAGACTCACCTGATAATTGATTCCCCTGGAAGTAGAGACTGCAGATCAGAGTTACCGAAGATCAGAATCCCATGACCGCGCTTGGTTGACGGGACGCAGGCGTAGGCCTCGGGGAGCTGGGGGGACATTTTTAGGATTTTGGGAAAAGTCGAAGCTATTCCCTGCTTAGCAATCACGGTCACAGCCAGCCTAGTAAGTTGAAGATCTCGTTCTCAGATAACCGCGACATGGTAAATGGGGTATGGTGGGTACACTCACAGAGAGACAGAGAGATAGAGAGAGACTGAGTGAGAGGAGGAGGCTCCGTGAGTTTTTTTGGAAAAGTTTTGGATTCTTCGTTTCTGCAGATTCACGGTGGTGAGATGAAAAATGAAAGAGAACCGACATAACTTTTCGTGTCGATTCCCACAGAAATCGCCAAATGTTGATGCACAAAATCGGAGGTTTTGGAACAACGTAAATCCGACCGTGAATCTGCAAGAAATGTAAATAACACAAGATGTATCGTGGTTCACCCCAAGGTTTGGGCTACGTTCACACTGATGTTGTATTTATCTGAGAGGTGAGGGAGAGAACCTCTGAATATGAGAGAGGATGTGAGAGAGGTGAGAAGGCTCCAAAAATGACCTCCCCACAATTATGAGAGTGAGGGGTCCTTTTATAGAATAAGGACTTCTCACTTATTACATATTTGCCCCTTCCTTTATCACATAATTACATTTAAGTCCCCCGAGTATTTGTACGAGATCTAAATACGAGGCCCTAAATATGATATAAACATTCTCAGTAAAGCATGATATCTCATAAAAAGTAAAATCTAATTTACTCATAAAGCGTTTCATAAAACGTAACCATTAAATCATGCTTTTCACATATGCATTTCTAATAGCAAAATTATGCATTTTGGAAGGGGTCCATTCACCTTACATAGTTGGCGAAGAGCCGTGCAAACAAGAGAGGACGAAAATGCCATAAACAATTGCACCTAAGCACATAAAGGTACCAATTAATAAAACTATACTAAAACGGTTAAATTTCGGGAAACGGACATCATAAACGGATTTAGGACGTCGAAAAACATAATGGGGGACCTCGAGTACCCCCACACGCCCCCACGAGGTTGCGGCCCCAACGGCCACGCTCAGAGTTGGGTCGTCGAAAAGTTGACCAAAAAAGTCGTTGCAGCGGTGGAGTACAATACCTCCGGTGGAGGCACGAGTGCTCCACGCACGGCTAAGGCAGACACCCATACGCAGGCCCACGAACGGCCTGGCTTCTGGGATCTGACTGGGTTGGGCAGGATCCGAGCTCTAGGTTGGGCTTGGTTGTTGGGCTAGGACCATTGGGTTTTGGGTTTAGGCTTATGACTGGGCTAGGTTATAAAGGTCACAATTATGGATTTGGGCTAAAAGTTTAGGCCGAGGTCCATGGCCCAAAGATTTGGGCCAATTAAGGTTGCGGGTCGGGTTTACCCGTTCTTAAGCCAGTTTCGACAGAGAAGAAAAACAAAGCTTCCCCAGCTCTGGTCAACCTCGAACCTCAACTACAATCTACGATCTACCTACCAAATTGAAGACAAACAAGTGTAGATTAGGATTATACCTTTGGTTTCCCCAGTAATGGTCGAAGTTGGTCGAAAAAGTTGTCAAAAAGTCATGGCATTCTAGCCGGAATCTGGGAAATCTTTTCCTGACGGTTCTTCGTCCAAAAACCACAAAAACTACTCAGAGACGTCACAAACTCACTCCTAAAATGATTTATGGGGTTCTAGAAGCTTACCATGGTCGAGGGTTCACCGGAGGAGGAGGTCGTTGTTCCACGAGGTTATGGGTTCGAAGGCTGGTATCCGTTGAGGATCTTCCTTCCTTCACTGAGATGGCGACTTGGTGCATCCATCTAAGTATGTATGGGTGTGTATGTGTGTGTGTTGTTTTCAGGGAGGAAAGGGAGAGCGCACAGAGAATAGAGAGAGGTCCAAAAGTGGTTAACAGGGAGGGGAAGGAAGAGAGAAGAATGAGTGAGGTAATGGATTTGGGTTGGGGGACAAAAACAAGGGTGGGCCCTCTTACGCACACCATTTAAGACCCAAGGGAAACCCATTTCAAAATATCTAGCCCAAAGTGAAAATTTACAAAGATACTCTTCCGTTCCGTAAATTCCGAGACAGGTCATTACAGGATAACCTTACTGAAAACATCATCAACATAACTCTTGAAGGCAATAGATCAAGCCAAAGTTCCAATACAATTCCCCATGATGATTGATGAAAATTGAAGGATTTTGTTAAAGGAATAACATGTAAGCTTTGAGTTTCATAGGCAAGGTTTTAACTTTTGAGAAAAGACTTCACAACCTTCAAAAGAAAAACTCATTCATTTTGCATATCCTTGCACATTTGATATTTGTAGTAGACTAGTAGTGTATTGGTGCTTTATTATTAGGCTCTTATTTTGGTGTGTAGATGTAACTTAACGACAAATGTGTTTTTATATTTTAAAGTAATATTTATGTAGTAATGTGGTATGTACAAATTTAAGAAAAAAAAATATTTTTCATAACGGGTTGGGTCATTTTACCTGTTAGGTAAAGTAACCCGACCTGTTAAGGATCCGTTAAAATAATGGATGTGACACGACACGACTTTTTAAAATAATAGGTATTACACGAAAACGACATGAAACACGACAAACACGACCTGTTTACCTGGCCTAGCTGCAACCTGTAGTTTACCATATGGGCTATGATGCAACGGATACTTTGGCTTGCAGTCGATTTTGATTAATTTCATCAGTTTCCTAGTGTTTCCATATTTTTGGCCGAAGCTCTGGCCTAAAAAGATTTTGGGTCCTTCTTTGGTTTAAATGCACGAGTGTGCCACCACGTCAATTAGGTTGGTCGACGTAGAAAGCATGTGAAGTGATTTGTTTTTGCATTAATCAATGAATTAAAATACCAGTGCGGGAAGTAAATTGCATAAAAATGATCTAGATTAGAGCTACATTATGCTAAGATAAGAATTGAAGAAAAAATACAATGACAAATTGTGGATTTGATCAGGGATGCCTTCCTCTTCTTCGAAGCTTATATTTATAGAGAATATGTAGGAAACCCTCTCTTGCAAATGACTCTACAATGTATGCCTAATGCTCTCTAGTATGTAGAATGTAGAAGTGAACTAAATAATTAATTTGCAGGCACTGGTGGATCCCTTAAGGGGCAAGTGGGGTCAATTGACTCTCCAAACTCCCATGAATCTCCATAAATGACTTGAGTATTGCCCCTTTAAAGGTTGGAGTTGTCCTTTATACATATCCTCAAACTACATGATAAAATGCCTCAAAGAGGAGTTGCCGTTCTTGTTATTTTTCTAAAATATCAACTTGGACATTATATTCTTGGTACACGTTTAAGTGGTGAATTTTCTCAATTGAAAATGATTGGTAGTCTTGCAACAACAACAAAAATGGTGGAGATGGGGAGGAATAGAGTGTATAATCATGTTGCTAATTGCATTAGTTTTGTTTCTACCAGTTGCTACTACTTCAATGGAGAGAGCATTTTCCGCTTATAATATTGTAAAAAGTCTATTGCGTAACTGAATGGGAAATCAGTGGTTGAGTGATAGTATGGTAGTTTATATGGAGAGCAATGTTTTTTCGTTCATTGATAATGAAGCTATAATGCAGCGTTTTTAAAATATGAAAACGCATCGTGGACAATTATAACTTATATTGTTATTTATTCTATAAATCATAAATGATGGAACTACAATTTAACTTCTAAGGTTATGATATGTTTAAGAAATATATGTGAATGTTTACATGCGACTCTCTGAATAATTTTTTCTGGATCCGCTACTATCTGCAGGGTAGTCTTGCCTATTTATACATGTTGATGAGCCTCGTCGTAAAGGTTGTGTGTCAAAATTGAAGCGACAAACAGCACATCCTTACTTCGTACTTATTCATACTTCATATATATAGCACGAAGGGATGTTCTCCTTCTGGTCCATGTATATTGCCCATGTTTTAGCTCGTACCTCTTCTTTGGGAAAAGTTGCTTCCGAACAGTTGAGTGAATCCAAAGTCCATACCTTTGTCAACACTTGCTAATCTCCTGTCCTCTGAAAATTAATAGCATTTGACATCACAATCTTGGACAAGTTGGGCATCCGACTCATTATTCATACAAAACTTCATCCTTTGAAATGCAATGGTTAAGATAATTAAGCACAAAGAACCACTTTGAGAGATTTTTCAATATGCTCGAAATACAGTTGGTATACCGAGTGTGGCAATGTAATTGGTTGAATTTTTTTTATCAAGTTTCAAACTAGTTATATTCTTACACTCGGGGTACCGGACCGTATTTTCAGCACACTAGAAAATTTCTCACAACTTGAAAATGATTGACGACACCATATCCTAAATCTTTGAGTGATGGCCAATTGCTTGTGAGCTTTCGAACAATAAATTTAATATCAATCATGAGTGAGAGAGGAAATAAAAGAAATATACCGATTGGTACGTTAAAGCCAATAGAGTAGTCACAATTTGGCGTTAGTTTAAAAGGTCTGAAAGTAGAATAAGATAGCTAGCGACCACAATTCATTAGGTTTGTTTTTAAATGTCAAGTGGAAGCTAAGCTAAGCAATGCTTTTAGAAGAATGGAATCAATCTAGAAGACGAAATCAAGAAGCAAAGATTGAATAAAGCAATTTGATTGGTATTTTAAAAAGAAGAAACCAAGTGGGTTAATGTCACATCCCAGGCCAGTTCCATCACCGTAGCACGATATTGTCCGCTTTGGGCTTACCATTCCCTCACGGTTTTGTTTTTGGGAACTCACGAGCAACTTACCAGTGGGTCACCCATCCTGGGAGTGCTCTGGCCTCCTTCTCGCTTAACTTTGGAGTTCCTACGAAACCCGAAACCAGTGAGCTCCCAAAAGGCCTCATGCTAGGTAGGGATGTGAATATACGTTTAAGGATCACTCCCCTGGGCGATGTGGGATGTTACAATTAAACTTTAGTTGAAAGATATATATCGAACTCGAGGTGAACACATTGGCACACACAAATTTATTTAGTAGGGATTCTATTTTAGTCTAAGTGTAGAAAAAAAGGAACGATAGAGTTAAGGATCATGTATTTACCATAAAGGACCCTTGTATTCCGGAGAAAGAGTTAAATATATAAGAAGTCCTTTATAGTGAATACATGATTCCTATGATACTTCAATCAATTTCAGTTTTTGTTTTAGTAAAACGTGACCTTGCTAAAGAGCTGCTCCTACTTTGTCATATTTTGATGATATAACAACACATATTAGATAATATCCGCAATGACCAAAAACGCCATATGGCTTATGTTATGTAAATTAACCAAGATTAGTATTTTTCACTATAGAATTTTTAATTTGATTAGGGTTGTGGAGTTCCTATCCAAAGGACAGTCGTGAATTCGAATTCTGTATCCAATTCCATCAAATTGAAGCAAACTCTGTTGCACCAACCGGTGGTCCGGGCGGTACCCTATTAACCTTAGCACTTGAGACAAACACCACCATGCAAAAATGTCATATATGGTGAAGCTTCTATTGATATAGTTTAACGTGAGGGTCATAGCTTCCATTGATATATAACGTTCTCCGTCTTGGTTGAACGTGAGGGTCATAGTTTTCCCATTGGTGTAGTTCATGAAATATTGCCTGACAAGCGTAATCGATGTCGTCATTTCAGAAAGGAAACTGAGGCAGCGAATTCCCAACCTTCTCTAGCAGGAGGGCAAGTAAACAACAAAAAACTAAGAGTAGCGGGCAGTGCGCGCAAAACCCGAAAAGTTTTTTTATAAAGCCCAACCTACCGTAGAGGTGAATCGTGTCTCTTTAACCTCTCCAATGGATGACCTCTCCTCCTTTTCAGCAAGTGGACAATCAATTACTTGTCATAGCAAATGAAGTAATTAAAATCAGCAGCCAATGAGATCCTTGAATTATCGGCTGATTTGGTGGTGAATGAGCCAATTTGAAGGTGATTTGTTGTATGAGCACTGAGAAGACTGACAAAGCATTGCAGATATTACCTAGTTATTGAAATTATTGGTTTCCGACTTTATAAACACATCCACAATGCACAATGCTATATTTTAAAATAACGAACTAAATTGATAAAGAGAATAGGTCATCTTAAGGGGTGTTTACTTACAATGAATGAGAATTATAATTACTTTGATTCTTGAGTTCTCTATATTTATTAAAAAGTAAGTATAAAAAATGGTTCTTATACACATATTTTGATAAATATAAGGAACCACGAAATCAAAAAGGTAGGAATTTTGCCGAAAATGTTAGCTTCCCCTTAAAATTCATAATCAAACACCCATAAATTAGCAATCCAAATCAACATTTCCTATTTTCTATTTTTAAGTTTTCTCATTTCTTAATTTTTCATTTCTATTGAATAAATATGCCTTCAACTTTTATTTTATTATTATTAAAGTGAGGGGAAAGACTCGTAAAGAATAATACTCGCGTTTTCTCATGAAGGAATGCACATATCCCACATTTTGTAATTAACCTATCTTCATCGTATAAACTTCATTATAGAACCATTCAGCTTCTTAATCTTTATTTAAAGATCCTCCCTACACAGAAGTTATACTAATTGGAGATTGTTTAGTCATTTAAATGTATCAAATAAATCGATGATTCCTCATAAATATTTTATTTGGTACTCACACCGTCGATTAGTTCCATAAATTTAGATAGCTAAACAATATCCAATTCCAATTATATTTTGTAGAGATAATCTCAAATAAAGATTAAGATACTAAACCATTTCGATTATGAAATTTATATAATGAATATGTGTTATTCGAAAGAAGTGAAATATGTTCATCTTCCATAGAGGAACACGAGTACTTCGAATTAATGCATACGTAGAAACCCAATACATTATTCATTATCCTACTAAAATATTAAACCACATGCTAATAAATATGTCTTTATTCTTATTTCTTTCCTAACCTTTTCTATTTCTAAATTTTCTCATCCTTATTTTTTTTTCCCCCATTTTTATTAAGTAAAAATGCTCTTATACTTATTTCTTCTCCCGTAAGTATACGGCGAGTGTGCCAAGCTTGAAGACTTGAAGTTGTGAGGCCCAACAACCATACAAATTTCAGCTATAAACCCTAGATTAATCAAATTCATGAGTTGGAAAACATATTTAAATGAAATGATAACTTAATTAAATCCCCCGCATTGTTTTTCAGGGGGGTCAACTTGGAATCAAATCAACTTGTGGTTTATTTATCTATAAAAAAAAATAAGTACAGGGCTAATATGATAACTTCAACAGATCAACTTGCGTTTATTTTTCCCTTTTTTATTCCTTTTCTTATTGGCTTCAAGGACCAACTTGTTTCTATTTTATAATCCCGCACATGAACTTTCCCCATTTTTACGTTCACTAATTCTCGGCTTTGAAAAATGCAACTAACTCATCTCTCTGTTTGTGCGTCACAGAGAGAGAAAGCTAGAGTCCTTAAGAATTAAGATCTCCCCCCCAGAAGCCAAAGCAAAGCAAAGAGCCTCCCTCTTGGCAGAAGAAGCTCTCCACCCATAAAGCTACCCAGTTTGCATCTGCTCAACTCAAGCGTGAGATACTCAAATGCCCCCCAACCCGCCCAAATCCTCAGTCTTGCTCCACCGTGTCCACACCGCCACGTCGGCGACATCCAATATGGCGTCGTCGCAGTACCAAAACCAAAGAGGCGGAGGAGCTGCTGCACTGCTACTCAACAACAATAGTAATAATAATAGTAAGAAGCGGGCCACAGTACCAGAAGTGGTGGCGGGGCACCACACGCATGCGGTGGGTCCTAACCAGTGCTGCTCCGCCGTGACTAAAGAGATCGCTGCGCCCGTGTCCACCGTGTGGTCGGTGGTGCGGCGCTTCGATAACCCGCAGGCGTACAAGCACTTCGTCAAGAGCTGCCACGTCATCGCGGGTGGCGGCGACGTGGGGTCGCTGCGGGAGGTGCAGGTGATATCGGGGCTGCCTGCGAACAACAGCACGGAGAGGCTGGAGATTCTTGACGACGAGAGCCACGTCATCAGCTTCAGCATGGTTGGCGGGGACCATCGGCTGTCGAACTACAGGTCGGTGACGACGCTGCACCCGTCGTCGCGCGCAGGCGGCGGAACGGTGGTGGTGGAGTCGTACGTGGTGGACGTGCCGCACGGGAACACAAGGGATGACACGTGTATTTTCGTGGACACCATTGTTCGTTGCAACCTGCAGTCACTCGCTCAGATCGCCGAGGATATAGCTAGCAAGACGCAAGTAATGATGATAGTAATCATTTAATTAAAATTAATTAATCATACTTTGGCTACTTAGCTAATTAATTAGATCCTCCTTCTTTTCTGCTTACATGGATTTATTAGGCTCGTCAAATCATCGTGATCGAATGTCTATGATCGAGGTTATGAGCTAGTCATCTGTGTTTGTCCTTTTTTTCTGGCGTTTCCGCCATCGATTTGTGATTTTAATCCGATGAAATAGCTTCAGTAGTTCAAGGTTTAAGGCTTTAATCAGTGCTATTACCGTGTGTGATATAAACTAATTTTGGAAAAATTGGCCTAAATAATCACTTTTCAAATTTCAATGGCTGAAAAGATAAATTTCAGTATGTGTTGATATCTAGTCGATATGTGGTCAATATTCGATCATTACTGTATCGTCTATATTTAATCAATATGTCCTCGATTATTTTATGGTTTTGTTCGTCTAATTGGAATATGAGAGAAATTTATAAGGACAATGATGGTCTGCCTTTTCATTTTCGGTGCTCTTTCATGCTTTTCTGTTTGTGTGATTACGGTTAAATCACGCCAATATTCTATATTACTATTCATTTTTGTGTTATTATCTCTATAAAAAAATAATATAAAATATTAACGTAATTTAACTGTGATCACATAAAACAGGAAGGCACGAAAGAACACAAAAAATGGAAGGACAGACAATCCTTGTCCAATTTATAATGGCATGCAAGAAGACATGATCTGAAAAAAGAGCAGAAGCCATGCTGCTGCCTAATATTTTGGATAATATTGAACTTTTTTTTATTAATATGGGTATGGTAATGGCAGTGCTGCTGACTACTGAGGCAGTGACCTACTTGGCTAGGCTTCTCAACAACAAAATTATTCGTCCGGCGTCTCAGCGAGCATTTCACAGCACTGGCATAATTAAGTTAAGAGTAAGAGTGTAGTTTGTGTAAATTCTTTTGTGTATTATATTTTGTAATTAAGTTAATTCTCATTGTCATGCGTTGCTATCAATCTATGTTATCGTTAGAAACTCTTAAGTTCATGAAATATTAACTTTGTCGTTTAATGCGCAGTAATGAGTTGCGCGTCTATTAGGGTTTTGGTTTAGGTAACATGCAATGTAGATGGTATTGTATTAGTTAAACATATACGATGTAGATTAAGTTGTTAATCAGATTGATATTTTATTTATTATATAGGGAGTGAGAAAATCACTTCTCCCGTTGCATCCTATATGATTTGCTCGGAGAGATTAATTAGTGTATCGGGAATACAGTCTAGTACACCAAGTTTAATACAATTGGTTAGAAACATGAAAAAAAAAATTCAACTAATTGTGTTGTGACACTTGATGCATCGAACCATATTTCCAGATTTTTTATTCACAAAAAAATAAATTAATTACAGTGCTGATTAATAATTAGGGTTTGTGATGAAGTAGTATAATAATGTTCTAAACATGCTGTTAGCTTTCTGTCGCACGTTTGATCGCCAATGTGGACACAGAAATGAACCTAGCTAGCCTTGTTTGAATAAACAATACAGCTTTGACATTTTAGGTCCAAAAAATACAGCTAATGTATAAAAACCATAAAATACAGCTAATATATTGTATGTATTTTACTACATTGAAAAACAGTATGGGCACCAAATATAGAGCAAAACGTTACCATTTTCAAGATTCAAATACTAAGAAATCGGAAACAAAATTAGAGATAATGAAACTGATTTTCATGCACTCATCTTCTTATTTTCTTGCATACTCATGTTTATTTTTAGCATTTGATTCCAATAAATCAAATGGTGTGTAAAAGGAGAAGATAGATCGAGGTGCAGAAATTATTTTCCTATCTTGAACTACTAATAAGTTTTTAATTTTGAACAAAATGACAGAGAGATAAAAGTGAAGAATATTATATTGGAAATGAAGCCGGCTAACTACCTTCAAGAGATTTTTCTCTCTCAATTGTTTCATTTGTCCTCCGCTAATCACGATCAAGTAGAAAATGACATAGAGATAAACGTTTCTTACAAAACCTAGAAAAACAAAGTAAATAAAGAAGAGAATATGAAAGCATATATTGTCGTATTGTATGGATGGTATCGACAATCGAGAGTATGTATATGCAGAGGTTGGACTGTTGGGAGAATATATATTTACATTGAAAAATGGTGAACAACTTGACGGGAATCAAATAGCTTAGCTGCCTCTTCCCTTGCAACTTGCTCTTTTTGATAACTCAAACAGTTGCTATCAGCTAGCTGTTCTTCCAAAGAAAAGAGAAGAAAAGGAAGGATACTTGCAAAGCAAACTATGAAGTTGTTGCAACTTGCTCTCTCTCTCTCTCTCTCTCTCTCTCTCTCTAATGGTCATTCTTTTCGTTTAAAGAAATGCAAGTTGGCGGGGTGTGGGTCGATCGATCGGTATCTGTGGCAGAAATGTGAATGGTGAAGTTTTGAATATATGTTTGAAGGGAGACTGATTGACTATATACATCTTATCTGATTTGCAAGTTGGTAAGCAAGTGGGAGGGAAGAGAAGGCACTCTCTCTCTCTCTCGTGTATTCTTGTCTACTTTTCAATTCCTTCACGCCACCCACATATCAGTATATGACTCATTCCATCCATCTGCCCTAACGTTAACTCTTCATATATATGAACAAGATGCTTCTCTTTCTCTCTGGGACTGGTACATCATGGGGGCTGGTATGGTTTTTCACTTTTTGCATGGAAATTATTGACTAGTATATAAGAGAGATTACATCATCACTCATGACCTAGCAGGCTAGCAGCTGCTTCCTGGAAAAACCATGATGCATCACGCATGTCACAATTAGTTTGTTTGAAGCAAATAATAAAAAGAGGATAATGCTAGGGAGATAAAATTTTAAAGAAAAAATTAGTATCCGGTTCCTAGTTCTTACTGTTCATTGACTAAGACCTTATTAGTTCTTAAATTTTGATTCAAGTCCCTAGCATTAATGTGATAATGAATTTACATGTTTATTATATAATTTTTTAATATAAAAATTAGTAATTAATTTAGGGTTTAATACTCACACCTCTATTAAACTTCTAATTAATTTTCAATTCAAACATTTCCAAAATAATAAAAAAAAAATTAAATTAAGTTTGTACCTATTAGTTTTTTTTTATATATATAAAAAGATTCTCAATTTTTTAATCTTAAATGTACCCATTCATATAATTTTTAAATTTTTTTTAATCTTAAATGTACCCATTCTCAAATATATCAAAAATTTGTTATATGTAAAATGTACCCTTTTTTTAATATAAAATCCTTTCAAATTTTTTAATCCATGTTTAAACTTATATGGGTACATTCTTTTTCGTTGATTTGAGAATGTATCCATGTTTTGGTACAATAACTTGTTTTGTTAATTTTGGTTAATGTACCCATACATATATGTACACACACACAATATAATAGAGAGTATAATTTATATTTTATTATTTTTAATCCCATAAATTATGGGTTTTATTTAAAATCTCATTAATATAAACAATTACAAATTTCAATTTTTAATTTTTAATTTTAAAAATATAGTAACTTACATTATTACATTAATGTCAAGGACCTCAATCAAAAACTAAAAACTAACAAGGTTTCAATTAAAGAATATTGATAGCTAAGGACCGCATCCAAAGTGTCCCTATTTTAAATTAAATTTACAAACTAAATGACGTGTCACCAATATGAAATAAGCACGTTAATTAACATTTAAGTAACAATCCAATTATCAATAACCACATCATTTGTTTTACAAATTACTTCAAAGATAACAAGAAAACAATGCATTTTACGTACTCATAAGCTTTTATCTCAAAAGTAGGGATAAAAACACCTAAAATACTTGCAAGAATACAAGGTAATTGTAATATAACAACTCTAGTAAGGTCGTTCTCCACAAGGATTGAATGAATAAATTGTGTAAAATCAAATCTTAATTAATTACTTAAAACAAGGTTTGGGAAAAGGTTGATTTTGATATTTAAAATAATAAAAACAAATTTAATAAAAATAATTAAATAAATCGGCAAAATAAAATAAACTAAAAGAAAACAGTTTTTGAAAATAAATTGTGAAAACACTAGGGTTCCGCCGTCACCTTAACAATCCTATATAGTTCTTCCAATTACTTATGAATTACACATGCATATTTTGAAGGTTAGGTTTTCCTAAAGTATGCCTACTTGGACCCTCAACATAGAGCGTATATTAAACATACCCGTCTGTAGTATTTAGATCAAATCTAAACAAGCATGACTCATTAAGTTTTGTGAAACCTTTCGAAAAACCATGTAACCCTTAAGATGTGGTATTCATATTAAGTGAACTTGCACATATTAATCACAAGAAGCTTTTGTCAATTTCAGGGACCAACCTCCTACCAAAATTACATCAAATTACTTTTCTAAACATCCTAATAGTGATCAGACATTAAGACAAATAGATAGTTTAAACATGATGATTAATAATTCAAAACTTGCATGCATAATATCGTAAGTAAATTAAAAAGAAACTACATATTCTTACTAAGGCTCGTGGCCTCGCCCTAGCAAAAGGAATTAGTTACGAACAATCATAAAACAAAATATTATAAAAAACATGGATAGAAAACACTTTGAAAATAAACTTGAATCGTCAAAAGCTCTCTAAGCCTAGCAAAGTTCTCCAAAGTAGTGTGTGTGTTCTCCCCTCCAAATGGCTAAAAAACTTTATTTATACTACTACACAATTAAAATCCTTACTAGAAAAAGTCTTCTAAAAACTAGAAAACATAATAACTTCAAAGAAACTAGGAAACATAATCCTAATCAAATATGGCAAATCTGTCCAGCCACAAATCAGTCATATTTTGGACCCATATCTACTCCAAAATAGGCCCAAAATAGCTGGATTTAAAGCTTGGAATATTCTGAACACTTCTCCATAAGGCCACAAACCCATCAAAGGTCATCTTGGGCTCCAAAACTCGCAATTAAGCCCAAAAAGATCATTTTCCAGCGCCACGCACTGCTTCCTTATTTCATCGCCAGAAAATAACTTTTTGGTAGAAAAATCCCAAATTTTGATACGAACAAGTCAAGGGACACACGAACATTTTCCAATTGGAATCATTCCAAAATTAATCAATTTGGCCACTTTTTTCTCAAGAAGAAGTCTAATATCCTACATTAAAAATATAAAGCAAAGTATCAAAATTCTACCAAAACATACTAAGAATAGAGTAAAATATATAATATGAAATTGACTCATCAAATCCAATAAACTTAAGCAAAACGATGTAAATGAAAAAGAAAATGATTAACCAGTCAATATATTCAATCAATAGACATAACATAAATCATTGAAAAAGAAAGCAAATTTCACAGCATAAGCAAAAGACAGCAAAATAAAAGATATCCAAATAACAAATAATACAAAAACTACAAATTTCATAAAAAATAATAATGAAATAATGGTTGGAAATAAGAGCAACCCAGATTTCAAATACAAAGAAAAACATAGAATCAACAAATGGCAATTGCAAATGATGCGTGAGAGAGAGACTAGCGATTTTCTTGACCTACTCGAGCGAGCGAGCGTGCCCGAAATGGAAGAGATTGTAGATCCCATCGGTGTAGACACGAACAAGGCGGTCCAACTAATCGGCGGGATTTACCAAACGAGGACGATTTAGCAGGATGAGGACGAGGACGACCAAGCAACTCTATATCGAATATGGTCTTAGCAGTCCTCTAGTTTTGGGGAGGGGGTGTTTCTCTAAGACCTTCTAGAGAGGGAGTTAGTCGGCACGAGTCCCCTTTAATCTCATTAAACTTAGTCCTTGCATGTAAAAAACACAGGATTACACTAATAAGTAGTTCTAGTTCAGTCCAGTGAAAATTAGTGAGGCCAAACAAACGCACCCTTAAGATGTTAAGCCTATATAGTATACTAATAAGTAGTTGATTTCAGAACAATATCGGAGTATTACTTGCTCTATTAACACTTATGGGTTTCTCTGCATTAACACGTTTTTAATTTGTGTTGGCTTAGTTACTTTCTTCATTTTGTAGGTCATCACCTCAGCAATCCCAGAACTCGTTGGTGGCAAACTTATCGGACTTGTGAACCTGTTGGTACCTGCTGCCTTCACTCGTAAGTCTCAAGCTCAATACAATATCCCATTAGTGTTAATTAATGGGATCGTATAATTTGTGGAATGCGTTATTTATATACCATTGGATTTAGCTTAATTTGTTCAGGAAATTATCATTAATTTCGTGAGCATGAGATGAAGGATTTAGCTTGCAAATAGCAAATTTAACTTTTTTTCCTTAAAGGGTAAATGATCAAATTTAGCAAAAGCTATTACTTCATAATGCTGCAATTATTTCTTTGTAATGGCTCATGGATATGCAAAAGTAACCTTAATTTCCTTATGTCAGTTTTCTTTGCCTTTTTCTTCTAGTTTCAAATGCAAGAAAGGATTAGTTTCTAATGTTATATTTTTATGGTTCAAAAAATGTATAGATGTCGCAGTTGATCACTTGTCGTCGGAGTGTGACCAATGCGCCTCCCGCATTATCAGCATCTACTGCTCCAACTGTGAGTGCTCCATTGACTGGGGAGCCTACGCCCCTTACCGAGGCTACTTCTCAGAGCCACATCGCCATGTCGATACCCAATAGCCTAATGTATCAAACCTAGAAGACTACTTGTAGTTTTTTCTTTTTAGTTTGGACATCTTGTATGTACATTTTCATATATCTTATAATTAAATACCTTTGCTTGGTTAATTAATTATTGTTTATAATTTAATTACAATATTTATTAAAAATTAAAAAAAAAAATTTGACCAAAACAAAATAAAAAGGGGTTTGCACGACTCATGTTACTTATTCGTCGCGCAAACCCTACCGTCACTGCCTTGGCGCGACGGTTAGTGTGCAACGAAGGTTGCATCACGCAAACCCTTAGGCAACGATTTTTTACTTTTGCGCGACGAAGGTACCAACATCGCGCAAAGTGTTTTTTCTACTAGTGGGAATGAGCATAATGTGCAGGTCGCAACTAATCGGCATGATATGATTGT
This sequence comes from Malus sylvestris, assembly GCF_916048215.2. Classification (NCBI taxonomy): domain Eukaryota; kingdom Viridiplantae; phylum Streptophyta; class Magnoliopsida; order Rosales; family Rosaceae; genus Malus; species Malus sylvestris. Next base: position 25,134,511 of record NC_062271.1, read on the forward strand.
GAATGAACGTCGGACATATGCTTAGGATTTTTTTAGTTTAGCTGAGCCTACGACTTCAATGACAAGGATTCCAGCTTTTTATTGGAATTCAATTAGGATGGTTTTGCTGGGTGTTAATGACCGAGGACAGTCTTTTTCAAATATTGGGTGTTTCACTACTATTAATATTTTATCTCCGACCGTGTGCTCTTCTTCTAGCCAACATTTGTTTGTGCAGTTTTTGGTTGGCAATATGATGCAAGGTATTGTTTTTATTTATGTTGTAACGACTGTTGTGGAACATGGATCATTGTTGTCTTCTATTGATCAAACAAGTGTGAACAGGTTTCCTGATGCACTGTTAGTATTTGGTGATTTCATTCTTGGTATTGATAAGAAAATTTGTGATAATTGAAGAAAGTTAAGGTTCTACTATAAAACAAATTGACAATATTGAAAGTAACCAAACTTACTTATAAATTCATGTAAGGTCTCTCCTCCTATCAATGTGGGATTCATTCTCAACACCGCCTCCATCCTCCCATCAATATGAGACTCATTTTCAACATGCTTCCTCACGTGTGGCGAATTTTCAAACTTAATGCATAGACAACACAACGGAGTGACGTGGAGTGCGTGTGACCGTTTGGCTTCACACATGGAACAATTTGCTCTGATACCATGAAGAAAGTTGGGATTCCACTATAAAACTAATTGGTAATATGAGGGTAGCTCAACTTACTTATAAGCACTTGCAGTGTCCCTCCTCTCATCAATGTGAGATTCATTCTCAACACGCTCCCTCACGTGTGGTAAATTTTCAAGCCTAACATGTAGACAATACAACTGGATGACGTGAAACACGTGTGGCCGTTTGGGTTTCACACATGAGACAACCTGCTTTAATATTATGAAAAAAATTGAGGTTCCACTATAAAATCAATTGGCAATATAAGAAGTAGCATAACTTATAAACTCATATAAGATCTCTCCTTCCATTAATATGAGACTCAATCTCATCAGTAATTTGCCTAGGCAATTCTCCTCGACTGAATTTCAAAATATGGTTGCCACCCTCTCTGCTATATGGTTTGAAATTTCGGCAATTAAAAAGAAAGTTTAGCTTTGACAAAAAAACAAAAAAGGTTTAGCTGAAAGGGGATGCCATCAGCCCATACCAAGGCCTTGAGTTTCCTTCACGACAACCAGAAGTTAGGATGTGGGATGTCAAGTTGTCAACCTCATTTTTATACTTTTTGAACACCTATGTATTCACTAATTTAATGTACAAGATAACGGATATACAGCTTTGTTATTGCGTAAACTACAAAAACGACCCTCTATTAACAGAACAGTTTATATGCCCCAACCAATTTGACAATTACTTGACAATGAAGAGTTGTTATAATCACTGTCATTTGAGTAGAATCTTTCATTTTTTAAATTATTGACAGAATTCTTTTTGTTCGCCTAGCCTCATTTGCTTCACGGATAATTTTGCCTACCAATATGCTTTCTTAAATATCGACATATCTCTGATTGCATATTTCTGGCTTTGAATATGTCAACTTGCTTGATACTAAATGCGTTGACGAATGTTGCTATAAAGTTTGATGTGGCTAAAGCTTTTGACACTCTCAACTGAGATTTCCTTTGCCGGTTTCTTTTTGCTTTTAGGTTAAATTCAACTTTTGTCCAATGGGTAAGTTCTATTCTGACATCTGTGAGGCTTTCTATTTTTTTTTATGGAATTCAGGTTGGCTTCTTCGAATGTAGTCATGGTGTTCGGAGCGATCCATTATCTACTCTCTCTCTCTTTTTTTTCATTTTTTTTTTTCTTGCAAAGGAGGTTACCGAAGTTTAGTGCATTTATTTGAAATTGAAAAGGTCAAAGCTATTCCTTCTCCTTCAGCAGTTGAAATTTCCTCTCATATTCTTTTGGTGGATAATATCACGGTTTTATGTAAAGGGAACAAGGCCCAATTGGTGCAACTTATAGCTTTATGAGTACGGATTAAATTTAGACAATTGGTGAATAAAGCATCTCATGTTTATCAGAGTACGTCAGCTGTTCCTTGTCAATCTCTAATTTACTCTTGGTTGAGCATCCCCATTGGAAAGCTTCCATGTATATATGTGGGGTTCCAATTTTTATTGGACGACCTAAAACAGCTTAATTCCAAGTTTGGTAGACAAGATTCATAATTCTATATCTGATGTGTGTGGTCATTCTCTTTCTATGGCTAAGAAATGACCCTTATTAATTAAAAGCAATAATTTAGAAAATAAGTAAGTTTATCTTGGTGTGATTCAATACTTGAACGGATGAAAGAATGTCATACACTTATTTTATTTTTATTGATGCTTGGCCTAAGAATGCAAACTATTGTTCATAGTATGGCTGCTATGTATGTCAATGGGGCAATACTTTCTTCTCATAATGGTAATTCATCGTTTCAATCTCATTCTGGCGCGTCTAGTATTTTTGTTGCTCCTGGCTCTCCTTCTGTATTTACACAAAATTTTGGATATGGTTTTAATGCTTCTAATTCTTCAAACATGGCTGCTCCACAATCTTCTTTTCCTCAGTATGGAACTTCAAATGGTAATGGTTTTCAATCATCTGGCAATAATTTGGAGGTCAAGGAACTAGGCTTTATGGTAATAATGGTTACAAGGGCAGGAATAATGGTGGCTATAAACCAAGGTATAACAATTCAAAGTCTGGTGGTTTTTGGTCTGGAAATACATCTAATCGACAAACGGTCATTCCTGAATGTCAAATATGTTTGAGAAAAGGACATATTGTTGTTACATGTTGCTATAGGAGTGAAAATAATCAAGTAATTCAAGAGTGCCAGATTTGTGGAAAGAAATGACATATTGCTATTGATTGCAGACACATGGGCAATTATGCATATCAAGGGGCTCATCCACAAGCTTCTTTACATGCAAATTTTGCATTTCAAGACCATCATTCTCAGTTTCAGTACAATTCTTCTCAGAACGGTTTTTTCGCTGGTACCTCTGGTTATCAGGGATTTCATTCAGCATCTTCAAATGTGCCTCCTGATTTTTCTGCGCCACCTTTTTTTTCATCAGGGTCAGTCTTCTCATAATTTTTCAGATATTCCAGAAAATCAATTGCCAACTGCATTTATTGCTCAACCTACCTCTGGAAATTGTTCTTAGATAGTTGATACAGGAGCTCCACACCATATGAGTCCTGATGTCACTATCTTAAACATTGCAGTTCCTTATGATAGAGATAAGAAGATTATTGTTGGTAATGGGGAAGGTTTAGTTGTCAAACATATTGGCACTAGCCAATTACCTACTTCTTCTCATCCTTTATATCTCAAAAATGTTCTTCATGTTCCAATGTTGACAGTCAATCTACTTTTTGTAAAACAACTTTGTCGAGATAACCACAGTTGGTTTATTTGTGATGATGTTGAATTCTTTGTGCAGGACAAGGCAACAAGGGAAGTACTATATCAAGGAAAGAGTAGCAACAATGAGCTATTTAGGATTCCTATGCATGTTTTTCCAACTGTGATGAATCAAGGTGATGTCTCTTCAGCATTTTTGGGCAAAATGGTAAAGTCTTCTTCATGGCACCACAGACTGAGGCATCTTTCCAATGAGGTTCTACAAACTATGCCTAGAGATTCTAATATTTACTTCTCTACTAATGTACATCCTAAGACTTGTTCTCACTGTATTAGTGGTAAATTAGTAGGTTATTATTTCCAGAGAAGTTTGACAGAATATCAATTCCTTTTCATAAGATATATAATGATGTATGGGGTCCTTCACCAATTGTATCATTTGAAGGTTATAGGTACAATGTGTCATTTATAGATGAAGCAACAAGATTTGTATGGATTTTTCCTTTAATCAATAAATCAGATGTTTTTGGTACCTTTGTACAATTATGTGCTTATCTAGAAAATCAGTTTCAAGCCAAGATCAAAATATTGCAATCTGATGGTAGTGGTGAATTTCTCAGTAATGCTTTAAAAAATCTTCTTGCTCATAAGGGTATTGTACAGTATGTGTCCATACACACCACAACAAAACGGATTAGTAGAAAGGAAGCATAGGCATATTGTGGAGACTGCCCTTACTTTGTTGTCCACTGCATCACTTCCTCATAGATTTTGGTATCATGTTGTGGCTTATGTTGTGTTTCTAATAAATAGAATGCCTAGTAAGATTTTACAGATGATTTCTCCATTTGAGAAACTTTTTCATAAGAAACCTGATTTGTCTACACTGAAAGTTTTTGGATTTGCGATATATCCGTACCTTTGACATTATAATGCTCATAAGTTGCAACCTAGGTCTACTCAGTGTATTTTCTTGGGCTATATTTATGGCTACAAAGGTTCTGTGTGTTTTAATAAGTTGACAGACAAGCTTTTAATGTCCAGAAATGTGATACATGATAAAACTTGTTTTCCCTTTGCTGTATCAACTTATGCTTCATCACCAATTGATACTGATATAAACCATAGGACATCTTCTTCTACTAGGCCTATTGTTGTTCAGTTGGGTACTAATATTACTATGCCACATAATTCTTCTCAGTCTGCAGCCAGTTTCATAGTGAATCATTGAATTCACCTATAAGTTCAAATATGATGTCATCTGCATCTATTTCCAATTCTTCAAGTCAGGATCCTATTCAACACTCTCACATTTCAGTTACTACTTATCCTAGTTCTCATGCTACTCTTTCCTCTTCTCCTTCCATGTTGCCTGTCCACTCCTCAAATCAGTTGGAAGTTAAGCTGCCTTCTCTCCCAGGTTCACTTGAAGTTTCTCATGGTATTCAACCAAGGCTTAAAACTAGTGCAATTACCAGAATTGATTACAGTGCTCTCATGGCTACATTTCCTGAGATTACTTCCTTAAATTTGCATGATGATAATCATTTTTCTGGAAGGTTTACATTTATTGCAGATATCACTGATTCCTCAAAACCTACTACTTTTAAGGTTGCTTCTCAATCATCTAAGTAGAAAAAAGCTATGCAAGAGGAGTTTGATGCTCTTCAAACTCAAGGTACATGCTCCTTCTGATAAGAACATCATTGGCTGTAAATGGGTATATAAATTGAAGAGAAATCCTAATGGCACTATGTCTAGGCACAAAGCTAGATTAGTTGCTCAAGGATTTAGTCAAGAATAAGGTTTAGATTATACTGAAACCTTTAGTCCAGTAGTTAGACACACAACTGTGAGATTGATTTTATCTTTGGCAACTACTAACAAGTGGTCTCTTAGACAACTTGATGTTAAAGATGCCTTTTTACATGGAGAGTTACATGAGGAAGTTTATATGAGGCAACCTCCAGGTTTTATTGATTCAAAGTGTCCTTCTTATGTTTATAAGTTTGTTAAGTCATTTTATGGGCTTAAGCAAGCACCAAGGGCATAAAATGCCAAATTTACCTATTATCTTTCTGTTCTTGGATTTACTGCATCATTATTCGATTCCAGTTTATTTGTTAAACAAGTTGGGATATATGTGGTTATATTACTACTTTATGTAGATGATATAATCATCACAGGTTCGAATTCACATCTTATTCAGTCTGTGATTGATGATCTTGGTAGAGCTTTTGATTTGAAAGATCTGGGACAACTTACTTATTTCTTGGGATTATAAATCCAATACAAGTCCAATGGTGATATGTTTGTGAATCAAGAAAAATATGTTAGAGATCTCATTCGTAAAGCTGGAATGGAAAGTTGTAAGCTATGTTTCACTCCTTGCAAACCTAATAACTCAATTTTTGCTACTGAATGAGTGTTATTATCTGATCCAACCTTTTATTGAAGTCTTGTATGAGCACTACAATACTTGACTTTCACAAGACTAGAAATTGTTTTTGCCGTTAACAATGTCTGTCAGTTTATGAATTCTCCCACATATGTTCATCTTGGTCTAGTTAAAAGAATTATCAGGTCACTACTACAAAATTACCCATAATTGGCGGTCCAAAAACCGACAAGAAAACATAATTTATGTCGGATATTTGGTAAAAATCTGACATAAACTCATGCAATGTCGGATAACAAAACTGACGCCATTGCTAGCGTCACGAAAAGGCTTTTGATGTCGATTAGTCCCCTTAATCCGCCACAAAGAAGGAAAGCAATATAAAATAAAAAAAGATAGTAACGTAAGTTAAAAGTGAAATCGAGGCTCACGTCGGATACAGACGACATTAAGTACTGACAATAACTGTCGGATAGAGCAGACTGGTGTCGGTCCTAACCGACACCACCTAATAATTTGATAAATAAAATAATCACTATAATGTCGCACATAAGCGACACCACAAACAATTAATAATAATATAAAAAAGTCTGTCTTAGTCAACCCCTTTACCTAACAGTACTATGCAATGCAATTCTATTATCAAGGTACGAAGTCGTTCAGAATTGTGCATAAGATCTCGCAAGTTAAATGCTTTTCAACTTTTATAAAGATAATGTATATACGAAATAATCAAACTGCCAAAAAAAAATGTACTCCTGTAAGCAGATATTGGACTAAGGAGGACTGGAAAAAATTAACATCCTTCCATTTCCATCTCAAGTACACTGATCCAACCGCTGGCTTTCATTCCTATACCCAGTATCCGTTCCCGGTGAGCAAACAATAATTAAGAACCTCAAAATTAAACCATATGAGTTATCTCAGCTCAGCTCATAATTATAAGAGTAAAAAAGTAAACCCATGGTTGTTGGGAGAAGAATGAGCTGCTTTGCTGAAATGGTTGTGAGGGCTGTTGAATTTGAAACGGTGATTGCTGCTGCTGCTGTTGTGGCTGGTTGTGTAGAGAATAACGATGTGAATGCCATTGTTGTGGTTACTGTGGGCTAGTTGAGTGGTGTGAAATAATTTGGATTTCTCTTCCTTTATATTTAGAATTTTGTGCGGGAGTCTGCTCGAGTGGTGTGAATATTTCAAATTTCAAAATGTTTGAAATTTTGCAAAGTTTAGTGACCCGCCTTTTAAATTTTTTTATATGGATAAATTACATAGTAACCCCTCAGGTTTGAGGTCTATTACAATCTCATACAACATCTTTAAAACATTTCACTTTCATACCTCAAGTACTATTTTATTTCAATTCATACAACCGTTAAAAATTCTGTTAAGTTAACCATTAAGTGATGACATGGCAAATATGAGGTCCCCATTTGTGTTGATGTGGCTGACACATTTATGCCACGTGAATAAACACTTAATAAAAAAAATTAAAAAATTAGAATAATTAATTAAAGAAAAATATAAAATTTATAAAAAAAAATTTTTAAAAAAAACCCAAAAGTCCCCTTCGTCTTCCCCACCCCTTCCCCCCACCAGAGCCCATCCCCCCAACACCCACCCCCTGAAGGAATTATTTTGAAAAACATGTTCATTTGAGCAACATCATATAGCATGCAATTAACAATTAAAGGCGGAATCATGCTTACATGCACTCAAATACAAAACATTTACCCATGAAATTCAAAGCCTAGTAGATTGGTGAACCAATAATCAACTCAAAAATAAGTGAGTTGAAATTAATACCTTTGTAGATTCCTCTTTGCATAAGCAAAGGCTAATCACCCAAAGAGATAGGGCCTTCATTCCTTGCTTCTTAGATCCATGGATTTGGATGGAAGAATAGGTTCTCCAAGTTCCCAAAATTGAGAACCTCTAAGTCTCTACACCAAGGAGAGATTGGATGATGAATGAGTGACCTTGGAGGATTAGATGACTAGCTAATCACCTCCAAGGTGTTGGCCTCTTTAGAGAGAAAATGGAGAGACAATTCTCACCCATTTTCCCCAAAAATAAACCCTTATTTCACTTAATGAATATTTGGCTATAAAGTCATTTATATAGTCACTTCTTTAAGTGACCTAAATAACCAAAACCCTAATTCATTCCTTATGGCCGGCCATTTAGGGATTTTTGGGCTTTTGGGCTTTAATGAATCTTTATTCATTAAATTGTCATACAACTTAAGTTAATGGGCTTGACGTTCGAAGCCCATTGGGCCTTAAGGTCCAAAACTATCCCGTGGTCTTTAACGAACTTATTCGTTTGATTAATTAACATATTAATTAATCCTTGCCATAAATAATTAAACCATTCAATTAATCTTACTCATTTCATTTATTTCGTCCATCTCTACCTTACACGGTGTACGATCCATTAGGTTCCTTTTAGCGAGGTAGTGGGCGATTAAAACCATTTTACATCGATTGTGAATTGAAACTATTTTCAATTCTCCCTTTAGTGATTACACACGTTTAGGGCTTCCACAAACCATGAGTGACACCTAGCCGTATGTCATGGTTACCCAAGCTAATCAGAAGAGGTGGAGAACCTATTCAGTCTGGGATTACAAATGCAATACGGTCCTTCTCTAATCTAATACTCTTGACCACATTGTTTGGTTTGATAGTTTATTTTCTCATGTCTACTATCCAATGTGTGTCTTGTGCTTATATGATTACCTTGAATGTGATTAGGAACGCATTCCCAAATCTCATTCATACTCTGGCCAGAGATTCAAATCATATCAGAGAGTATTCTCCTTCAAACGGTTTGAAGGTTAGAGATCCCTTGTTGCGCATTCACTTGTCTCCATAGCTAAGCGGCTTGACCCCAACGATGCCGTGGACACCCTCCTGGTGGGATGACTTTGACATAATCAAAGATCAAGGTCTTAACCACAAGACAACTATGATGCCTCAGGTCAAAGGACTACTTTGCATTATCCCAACCATGAGTTCTCATGTGACATGGAATATGAGAACTCTTCGTTGATCGCGTTCAGTGAACTCATTCTCTATTGAGCACCTACCACACTTGTCTTGATGTCACACACACCAATGATTCGAGACTAATCACTCTCCCTGAGAGAAGACATAGTACGTACCGATCTTGACGGACTGTCAATGCCCAATTGGCAATCCTATGATCAGGAACGTTTAGGATGTGTCTACGAAAGAATGGTCTCAAGAATCTAACTTCATTAGATTACATTCTCCCAATCACAAATTCCTTGGACTTTATTGTTTAAGCATATAACATTTATATGAGACGGCTCAAACAATAATGTATGCCCTTTATATGTAAAACTAGATTAGTTTAACATGTGAAATGTCCGTAAAGTATCATCACATGATTGGATTTAGGGCACATTTCCAACAATCTCCCACTTGCACTAGAGCCAATCAGCTTGATCATCAATGATGATATCTCTTCTGTAGTCATTTCATAAATGGCTGAATAGTAGGCCTAGGCAGTGGATATCTATATGTGTTATCCACAGAAGCAACCTTGAGAATAACAACGTCACCATTATACATGATTCTCAATCATGTGGTTCAGTCTCTCATTTGTGTTCGGATCTTGATGAGACCTTGATTCCCAGGCTTGAGCTATCGCCCCATTAGTGTCATACACTTTCTGGTTGGAACCGAATAGAGAGTTCATAAATGAACTTTCCCATCCAAACAACATTGTTGTAAACTTCTATATGGCAATATATCTTGCATTCATAATGGAACACACTAAAGTCATTACTTTAATGTTTCCATCCAAATATCTCTTTAGTCATAATAAAGAGATATCTGTTTATCTCTTCATTCATAATGAAGAAACATCCAATGATGGATTAGATTCATAATCTAATACATTTACGCTTCCATTACGTTACTTTGATTCTTCCTCGATCTTTGAGGAATTTATCCTTTAGTATTTCTTAAATACTTAAGGACTCACTTGACAGTTGCCATGGTTCTGATCCTGGGCTTGCACTGATATCATCTTGTACCGTTCTAGGTACAACTCATATCAATGTTTTTCATACAATATGAAATACATAAATCACCTTTCTGCGTATGCATAAAGGATTCTATTTACGCATTATTTCTTTGGGAGTCAAAGGGGCACTTTCCCTTTGAGAATGGCAACTTGCTAGTCTCACTAGAATCGTCCTTCTTATTGAAGTTTATCATCATATGAGAAACTTCCTAGCATCCATTGTCTATTATTAGGGATTGATATAATCCAATTATATCATGAAATATATCATTATAGATTTCCATCCCATGTATATAGACTATATCTCCCATATACATTCTATCTTCATATAATGTATTAAAGTCATAACTTTAACGAAGAAGTATTCTTTTCATTTCCAAAATTAATATATCATATATATTTAAATTTTTAGGAACATGATTAACTCCCACTAATCTTTTGTAAAACTAGTAAACAAAAGATTCATTTACATCTTTATGAGAAATCAAACGATTTGATCATTTTCTCATAAAATGCAAATAGCTCCCACTAACTTGCTAAGATCCATGATGGATGGATCTCTACAACTTTCATGTTTTGTGATTCATAGTTTTAGACATATATTATCAAGACTATCTTAATAATGGTTTCGGAAACCCATATTATGTCAAAACATTGAATCACCATTTAGTTGTAGCTAACAATCTTCGAATTAATTGAAACTAAGACTACGTCAAAAATGGTTCCTTTAAAGTTAACCATTCTCTTTGATTGTAGTCACCTTAAGCTACCAATTAGCTATGAAGGTTTCATTATTTCGAGTCAAATGGTACTTTACCATTTCCTTGAGTATATATCGTATATGCACTCAATGTAGTCATAAGGATTTTCATTCTTATTTCTTTCGAATTAAGAGGTGCAACTCTATGACATAGTCATAAAGTTCAAAACCATTCAACTGAGACGGTTTTTAAATCCTTATCGACTACCTTGGAGCTTGTGGTATAGGAACTAGGTTGTTATATTTGTTGATTACTTTCTTGTCTCTCAAAGAACCCATTCTTTGAGTTCTATCTCTCGTTCATTTGCTTTTAGGCAAATCACATTGTAGAATTACAATGAACTATCCAACAAAACAACATTTGTTAGTTGGTTTATAGAAGCGATATCCAAAAGTTATTTTAAGGATATCCTACAAGATTATTATCAAACAAATATTGCTTGTTAGCACACAATCCCAAATCTTTAACATGCTTAAGATTTGTCTTTCTTTTCCAACTACATCTTATGGAGTCATGAAAATATTGGAAGATCTTCTCATTGACAATCATATTGTTTTTAGAAGTATATATCCTATATATGGGTAATAGATAACATCTAACGAACTAAATCTTATTCAAGTTCGTTCTTCTCCTAATGGAGAAATACATTATCTTATGATGCTATTTTCCTTGATATCTTTCAAGGAAACTCATCTAAAGTGTTACCTTTCCTTGGATCAAATCTAAGGAGGTAAATACTTTAGACGTCTTACTCATCAACTTACATTACTTGAATTCTTTGAAACATTTTGCAAAGTATTCGGACTTGTGTTTATTCAAAATAAACTATAGTCCAACCGAGAGTGATCTTCGGTGAATGTAATTCAACATGAGTAATATTATGTTTGTGGACAAGTGCCACTAACATTTAAGTGAATTAATCTCAACAACTTTGTGATTCTTTCTTCTTTCCAAAAGAATAAAGATTCAAACATTTTGCCTCTATACAATTTTAACAAGAAGGTATTGGATCCGGATCTAACGATCCAAAGCATCCATCTTTCACCAACTCATAACTTATGTTTTTAGAGGTATCACAACTTTAGTTGGGATTAGTCACTACCTTGCAACCTTTTGGGTTTTAAGCATCATTATTTTCTAAACAGTTAACACCACCATATTATCTCTACTATAGAGATAATTAATTAGATTACCATAATCCAATCATTGATTAATAAAGAACATTGTTTTGTCAAACAAAACATTTATCCATTTCACATAGTGACTGAATTTAGTTCCTTAAAATTGGAATACAAAGACAATCTATGTTTTTCCAATTTCTTTGGTAGTTCATATGAGGAAGTAAGTACCATCTGCTTTCGCAGAGATCTACATTTGATTCACGTTTCGAATGTGAAGTACTTTCTCTTCTCTCATTTATCTTCTACTTCTTATTAGCCACACTTTTACAACGATTGTAAAACATAGTCACTAATACAGAATCATGCATTCAAGTAGAAGAACCAACTGTTTTGAACTATTCAAGAACAATTTACAACACCTTCGAAAGGTGTGTCCTTGACACTTGCAAGACATTTCTTGCAAATACCCCTTCCAATATCCATCCTTTCATAAAGAAAGTTTGTTCCCTTGGAGTTATTTATCTTCTTTATTTGACTTTCACCTTTGACTACATTAGTCATGGTCCCTAAACTCCCACTATCTCTCTTGAAACCTTTTTCAATTGTGTTATACACATCAAACATTTTGGAGAGCATGTGGTTATTGTTCACTATATAGTTTACAATAAACTTAGTGAACGATTAGGATAGGGAAACAAAGGTGAAGTCCTTGCCTAGTTTCCGTCTCGTTTAAGTGGTTTATCACTTCAACATTCAATGATTCAAAATCATCATAAGTCCATGTTAATGGACTATTTTTGTCAACCAACCATTATGTTCTAAACATAATTACAAACCTTCAAGAGTTGTACAAGGCAACTCTCATTTCTTCATACAACAATTTGTAAATGAAGAATCATGGCACATTTAAGTGTTCATGCCTTTGTGCTTTCTTCTCAAGTTCTTTGTTCATTTAACAAAGAAACAAGCACTAAGTGTTTGCATTGACTAAGAGTTGTTCAAAGCAACTCCTATTTCTTCATACAACAATTTGTAATTGAAGAATTATGACATTAAAAGTGTTGTCCTCTTTATGATAGACCTTTTCTAACATATTCTTCTAATGATACATTATCAATAGGAAGATTGTGAGGATGAGACTACTTTGGTACTTTTACAAGCCATTTAAAGACAATCTATGGTTTTGTAGTACCAAGTCCGTAAACTAAACGTTCGGTTTTGTCAAGTGTTGGATAGCGTTTGCAAATATATTGGTAATCAAATACATAACGAATATAGATTGATTGATTTTAAGCCATTTGATTCGGGTCTTTAAATCAAAATAGCACCACCCACTATTTTTGGCAAATTCCATATCCCTCATAGGAATTCGAGAGTTTTGGATGAAACTCCTAGTAGGTTATGGGAGGCTCACTATTACCAAGCCCACCTCACGATGATACGATATATGGCTAGCAACAATAATAATGAGAGAGTACGCTTACTCATTTGCAACTCATGCAAGTACCCATCTTATTTGGCCTCTAGAGAATGTAACCTCACAATGATATGATATTGGTTCCATTGCACTTAGTTAAGTTCTTCCCACCATGCTTAGTGTGTGAAGGGGTTCAAGAATAGCCTCACGATGATACGATATATAGCTATCCTCGTTGCCTACACTCACCTCATCATATGTATATGGATTCCTCCTGAGTATAAGCATGCACTGTGTACTCCCCCATGATAGGGTGAAGCCGGTGTACAAGTCATAAACGATTGGATCCCACCACGGTGGAAGGCCACGAAGAGATATTCTAAACATCTCTCGCTTATCAACTTAATATTGGTTTGGTTGAGGGTTTTATGTCTCATCACATATAAACATACATTTTAATCTCTATTAAAACTATTTTGGTCCTATAACAACTATTGGTCCATCTCATTGTTTTAGTTGTACATAATACTCCCACTATGCTTTTAAAACGATTTTTAAAGCAAGAGTATATGATACTACTAACATAAACTTTGCATTCATTTGATGGACTACATAGTTGCCTTAGGGCCTAAGGATGATTATGAACCTTTGTTTAGATTCAACACGAGCCTTGTGTTGAACCTCAGTCTAGGAATGAAGATTGATTTTAGTTACGCGTTTAATCACATTAAGGCGTGTTGTCTTATGGGCGTTGGACCCAACTACTTCATTTTCATGCATATCGTATAAAGCAAGAAAGAAGTACTTCAAAGTAAAGGTGAGCTTATGCTCATTACAACATTTGCATATAACAAATTACTTTAAAGTAAAGAAGAGCTTAAGCCCTTTTACAACATTTGATCAAATCAAATTACAACCAAAATTTAATCTACACATTCCCATGGTTCAAACAAATTTGAAACGCCTTTCACATAGCTCAATTATATTAGGCTTAGGTTCATAATCACCCTTTAATTAATTAACACTTTAACTAATTAATTGAATGCAACATTTTCATTTGGTTTTTGTATCCATAAAATTGATTTAAATGGAGCTAAACAAAATGAAAATCCAATTCTCATTTAAAGAGACAAAACAATTTTGTTCTCATCCTATTTGGGCCATCTTGCAATTAACCTCAACTTTTGGGCCATATTGCAAATACAAAAACTTTTGGGGTCACTTTGTATAATACACAAAAGTCACAACTTCATGTAAATACAACTAGAACCCAAACTTTTAATAATGCAAAAACATCATTAAAGGAACAAAACAATTTGTCCTTTAGCGTTTTTGGACCTAAACGTAAAAACGTAAACTTTTGGGCCAAAGTGCAAATACACAAAAGTATCAAAACTTTATGTAATTGCATAAAAGCCCCAAAAGTACTCCCTTTGAGGGAGTGGCTGGTTTTAGGGAGGGATAAGGTTGGTGTGTGTGTTGATTTGTGAGTTTTGTCAAAAACATGCAAGTGTATGTAAGATAAGATATGTTTTTGAAATAATTCAAACACAATTATTTCAATCATCATTTATACAAATATCTAACACTTTAAATACATAATAAATCATTTAAAAAACATATCACATATACTTTATGAAATAATTCAAAACTTTGAATCAATACACCAAACCTTTTTGTTCTTGGCAAGAACATCAAGAACAATGAAGAACATCCATGAAAAACCCAAATTTTTCCATGAACTTTTTCCACCCAAAAACATTCCAAAACCATTCTTACTTAAGGGAAATAACATCTAACCAAACTAGGGTACTTAGGGGTTCCAAAGAACACATTAAAACACTTTTAACAAGTCAAACAAGAACCCAAAAATCCCCCCTTTGATTTTGGCCGAATTTTCCCAAAAGCATGGCACCAAATTTTAGCTCCAATATTCATGCTCATATGAACAACATCTACAACATTTGAGATAGCAAATTTTCCAACAAAATTTACTTTCAAAGAAGCAAGAATAAAGCTTGTAACAATTACAACTTTTAGATCACAAACTTATGAACTACAAAACACAAAAGGATTCACCAACTACTAGACCTAGGCTCTGATACCACTTGAAGGAATTATTTTGAAAAACATGTTCATTTGAGCAACATCATATAGCATGCAATTAACAATTAAAGGCGGAATCATGCTTACATGCACTCAAATACAAAACATTTACCCATGAAATTCAAAGCCTAGTAGATTGGTGAACCAATAATCAACTCAAAAATAAGTGAGTTGAAATTAATACCTTTGTAGATTCCTCTTTGCATAAGCAAAGGCTAATCACCCAAAGAGATAGGGCCTTCATTCCTTGCTTCTTAGATCCATGGATTTGGATGGAAGAATAGGTTCTCCAAGTTCCCAAAATTGAGAACCTCTAAGTCTCTACACCAAGGAGAGATTGGATGATGAATGAGTGACCTTGGAGGATTAGATGACTAGCTAATCACCTCCAAGGTGTTGGCCTCTTTAGAGAGAAAATGGAGAGACAATTCTCACCCATTTTCCCCAAAAATAAACCCTTATTTCACTTAATGAATATTTGGCTATAAAGTCATTTATATAGTCACTTCTTTAAGTGACCTAAATAACCAAAACCCTAATTCATTCCTTATGGCCGGCCATTTAGGGATTTTTGGGCTTTTGGGCTTTAATGAATCTTTATTCATTAAATTGTCATACAACTTAAGTTAATGGGCTTGACGTTCGAAGCCCATTGGGCCTTAAGGTCCAAAACTATCCCGTGGTCTTTAACGAACTTATTCGTTTGATTAATTAACATATTAATTAATCCTTGCCATAAATAATTAAACCATTCAATTAATCTTACTCATTTCATTTATTTCGTCCATCTCTACCTTACACGGTGTACGATCCATTAGGTTCCTTTTAGCGAGGTAGTGGGCGATTAAAACCATTTTACATCGATTGTGAATTGAAACTATTTTCAATTCTCCCTTTAGTGATTACACACGTTTAGGGCTTCCACAAACCATGAGTGACACCTAGCCGTATGTCATGGTTACCCAAGCTAATCAGAAGAGGTGGAGAACCTATTCAGTCTGGGATTACAAATGCAATACGGTCCTTCTCTAATCTAATACTCTTGACCACATTGTTTGGTTTGATAGTTTATTTTCTCATGTCTACTATCCAATGTGTGTCTTGTGCTTATATGATTACCTTGAATGTGATTAGGAACGCATTCCCAAATCTCATTCATACTCTGGCCAGAGATTCAAATCATATCAGAGAGTATTCTCCTTCAAACGGTTTGAAGGTTAGAGATCCCTTGTTGCGCATTCACTTGTCTCCATAGCTAAGCGGCTTGACCCCAACGATGCCGTGGACACCCTCCTGGTGGGATGACTTTGACATAATCAAAGATCAAGGTCTTAACCACAAGACAACTATGATGCCTCAGGTCAAAGGACTACTTTGCATTATCCCAACCATGAGTTCTCATGTGACATGGAATATGAGAACTCTTCGTTGATCGCGTTCAGTGAACTCATTCTCTATTGAGCACCTACCACACTTGTCTTGATGTCACACACACCAATGATTCGAGACTAATCACTCTCCCTGAGAGAAGACATAGTACGTACCGATCTTGACGGACTGTCAATGCCCAATTGGCAATCCTATGATCAGGAACGTTTAGGATGTGTCTACGAAAGAATGGTCTCAAGAATCTAACTTCATTAGATTACATTCTCCCAATCACAAATTCCTTGGACTTTATTGTTTAAGCATATAACATTTATATGAGACGGCTCAAACAATAATGTATGCCCTTTATATGTAAAACTAGATTAGTTTAACATGTGAAATGTCCGTAAAGTATCATCACATGATTGGATTTAGGGCACATTTCCAACACCCCCTTCTCCCATCCCCCATCACCCGAGCCTCCCCCGCAACCTTTAATCTCCATCTTGCTCCAGATCCGTCAATCTCCATCCCAGAAGCCAAAAACTGGAAAAGTTCCAAATTTTCCCACACTCAACAGAACACATAGAAATCCAAACATTTCCTACCCATTTTCTCTCAATTTCCCTCTAACTAAACACACCATGTTGTCTTTCAAAAGAATATGCAAAGCCTACCCATTTGATTTCAAATCCTCAAAAACCCAGCAAAACCAAAAAACTAAAATATCCAAAATTTTCCCCTCACCCTCTATCATTTTCTCAGCAACCAAACACAACCCAGAATCCCAATTAAAAAAAAAACCTTAATCAAACAAACCCATTTAGTTGAAACCCACAAAAAAAAAAAAAAAATAGAAACCAAATTCAAGAACAATGGGAAAATTATCAACCGCTGGAATGCAAAATCAAAAGCATAATAGATTTGATTCAACTCGGAATCTAACCGAGCAAGCCCACCGTGGTCCACTGGAAGCATCGTTGATTGTAAGACGTCACTGGCAGCTATTTGGCGGAGCTGAGGTTGCTCGGTGCGGTGTTTGATGTGCTCGGGGACAGATTGGGCGAACATAGCCTGGAAAGGTGGACCAGCTATTCCAGCCTTTGCTCTGCGAGTCCAATGACTCTTCCCCTTATTCGAACCGGACCATCCTTTAAAACCTTCAGTGCTCGAGTTCGACCCGACCCACAAACCCCCATTGCGACGAGGCTTCAATCCACTCCTAGATCTCTTATTGCCTTGAGCAACACAGAGCACTCGAGCTCGATGACCGAGTTTCCCTAGTTGCTCGGTACGAGAATGGAATAGGGTTTACTGCAATTTAGGTTTTTACGAGCTTGAATCGTAGAGAGAGAATATTAGGGCTTTTAGCTTAAATCGTAGAGAGAGAATGAAGCTTTGGGTTGGGGAAACTGAAATTAAGGTTTTTACAAGCTTGAATTGCAGAGAGAGAAGATTGAATTGTAGAGAATTGGGTGTGATTTCGAGGGTTTTGGATTAAAGGACAAGGGTGCATATGTGGTTTTGGGGGTGAAGGTGGGGGAACATATGGAAGGGGAAGGAATTAGGGTCCATATGTGGTTTTGGTGGTGAAGGGAAGGGACGGACGGAAGGGGAACCGACAGAGGGGGAAGTTGAGGTTTTGGTGGTGAAGGGAGGGGCCGAACAGAGGGAGGTAAGTTGGGGGGGAAGATGGGTTCTGAGAGGGAGAAGAGGGGTGGGAAGGGGTTGTGGGGAAGGTGGCAACCACGTGGCACACAGGTGGCAGCCACGTGGTATAAATGTGGCAACCACGTCAGCTCTTAACGGATCAATGGATGAAAAATGTAATGGAGGTACTATATTGAAATAAAATAGTAGGTGAGCTATGAAAGTGAAATGTTTTAAAGATGTTGTATGAAGTTGTAATAGACCTCAAACCTGAGGGGGTATTATGTAATTTACCCTTTTTTTTTTTAACTTAGGTATATATGAATTCATCACACATTATGCTCATGGCAGATAACAAAACAACACCGGGTTTTAAAATATTTAAAAATAATTATTAGTGTCGGCTACAACCGACACTGGATTTTAAAATATTTAAAAATAATTATTAGTGTAGGGTAGAAACGACACGATTCTTTTTTAAACCGACACTAACTTTATATCAGTAGAAAGCGACATGGTTTTCTTTTTATACGACACCATCATTTAAAAAGATTAAAAGCTATGTCGGTTATAAGCGACATAGACACTTTATGTCGGTTATAACTTATCCCGACATTAATTCCAACACCATGTAAAGAGGGTGTTTGTCATATCCTGGCCTAGGCCCCTACCACATCCCGGGCTCGATTGCACTGTAGCACGATATTGTCCGCTTTGGGCCCAACCACGCCCTCACAGTTTTGTTTCTAGGAACTCACACTAGAACTTCCCATTGGGTCACCCATCCTAGGATTGCTCTCGTGCGAACTCGCTTAACTTTGGAGTTCCGATGGAACCCAAAGCCAGTGAGCTCCCAAAAAGCCTCGTGTTAGGTAGAGATGGGAATATACATATAAGGCTTACAGATCCACTCCCCTGGGCGATGTGGGATGTTACAGTGTCAGAAATGTCTTATCCGCCAGTATATTATATAAAGCCGGCACCAATCATCGACACAATAAGCCACTTTTGTGGTAGTGGGGTTTTGCAAGGAACAATCAAATATGGTTTGAACTTTACCTCTGGTTCTGGTATACATCTTAGTGGCTATAGTGACTTAGACTGGGCTGTTGATGTTAATACTAGGAGGTCCATAACAAGGTATGTCATCTATATAGGTGATAATCCAATTTCTTGGCAATCCAAGAAACAAAGTTCAGTGTCTAGGAGTTCCACTAAAGTTGAACACAAGTCTTTAGCTCATGCTGCAGCCGATATAGCTTGGATAAAGCTGATATTGAGAGATCTTTGCATTGTGCTTCCAATCCTGCATTGCTGCTATGTGATAATCAATTTGTTCTTGCTCTTTATCTAAATCTTGTTCAACATTTCAGAATTAAGCATTTGGAAATAGATTTTCATTTTGTTTGAGAACGAGTGCAGAAAGGAGATTTGCTAGTTCAATATGTTCCAACCAAGGATCAAGTTACATATATCTTAACTAAGGGTCTTCATAGACTAGATTTTGTTCGACACTGTAACAATCGTAATCTAGGATATCCCAGTTAAGATTGAAGGGGGGTATTGGACACACATAAGCAATTGCCACATCAACAATTGCTTATGTCGGTTTACATTTGTATTGCAATTATATAAAGCATTTCTCTCTCTTCATAGTCGGTGAAGTTTGTAACAAGTAGAAATGCAGTTATATGAGATAAGATCTTTTAGACCTTTTCTTACTCTCTAAGCTTCTTCTCCAAGCTTTGATTTGTTTTTTACATTCCATAAATCTGTGGATTACAGTGTTGCTAATAATATGCTCCAATCAAATTGACCATTACTTGATCATAAAGAGTTGTAATCACTGTCATTTGAGTAGAATCCTTCATTTTACTTCCCTGGTGATTGGACTGTCCATCAACTCTGGACTTTGAGTTTAAACCGGTCCTAGAAAGTCCTACCCTAACTCGAAAACAAAAAAAACAAAAAAAAAAGAACAATTATATGAACAATTATGCAAATCTAATAAGTTTGGTCCAATGATCTATATGTTCACCAAATATTTGTCAGAAAACATTCCTGAAGTTTTATGTTCAGTTAATCATCCACTAACGACCATTATTTGACTCCAAGATATATTAAGGTGGAACGTCCATGTTCAACCCTAATTCATGGTTGTACTTGTAATACTATTAAGACTAAGCTCAAAAAAAAGAACATCATAGTCCAGTTTCATTTACATACATCAACATCTCACCAGAAAATTGTAAGAATATATAAATATATCTTGTTATATTTGCTTAGCCTTGACACATTGCTGCAAATACAATCCAAGCAATATTATCAAATTGGTCCATTGCTGAAAATAAAAGATTACTATTTGGGTCAATTGTCATACCAGACCAGGACCACCCAACTCAAAATGTATTGCTTTCAGCAAACCACCAGGAAAGTGCAATTTTCACAGACTCCTAATGCTGAACAAGAAAAAAAAATTAAACAATGAAAATTGTTTCTCACCCACCACTCTCATCACGAAGCTTCAAAAGGGAGAAACCAGAGACTCCTCCCACATGCACCAAATAGCTAGCTAGAATATTTTTGCAATGAATCAAATGGCCAAAAAGCAGAAAATTGTGCTTGTTCCCACAAAAACATGGAATATCCGAAGCAGCTTGCATTCCCTCATTGCAATCCTTGTGACTACTGTACTAGTTGCAGCTGTTTATCTAACCCTAGATGGTGGACTGCAATTGTTGTATCAAGATTATTGTCATATAACAACCACACTGGAAACTTCAGCAGCAGCCGCAGCTGGGGAAAACCCTAAATTGCCAAGCAGCAGCAGATGCAATTTGTTTTCAGGGAAATGGGTTTTCGACAACCAGTCTTATCCTCTGTACAAGGAGAAACAGTGCACTTATATGTCAGACCAATTGGCTTGTGAGAAGTTTGGGAGAAAAGACTTGAGCTATCAGAACTGGAGGTGGCAACCTTACCAATGCGACCTCCCTAGGTCTCTCTCTCTCTCTCTCTCTCTCTCTCTCTCTCTCTCTCTCTCCCTCTTCTTATTATTCTGATAAGAACTTCGCTGCACCTGGGATGCCCCAGAGACAACATTCTTATAACCCAATAAAACACATGATAATGCATGATTAACTTACAACAGGGATTCCAAGTGCAGGGAAGTTTCGATCTCCCTAAATTTTTCTTTAATTTAAAATATGGATTTTTACGTGTGTACAATTTTTTCGTTTTCTTGGGCAGCTGGATAATGAGATTGTAATTTTAAATGGCTGTTTTTTGAGTTTTGTGGGATTGTGTTCATGTAAAATTACATAAGCTAGGTTCAACGCGACAGCGTTGCTTGAGAGGCTGAGGAATAAGAGGCTTGTGTTTGTTGGGGACTCGTTGAATAGAGGTCAATGGGTTTCTATGGTATGCCTGGTTGACTCAGCCATCAGTCCAAAGCTCAAATCCATGCAGACAAAATTCAATGGCTCCTTGCACATCTTCAAGGCCACTGTGAGTTTTCTTTTCTTTTCTCTTCTCTAATTGTAACCCATTTATTTGGGCTTGGCTTGGTGTTTCATTATTTGGGCTTTGTTTGGTATTTCTTTTAGTTTGGCTTATGTGTAATTGGCAAACTTAAGCTCAAACAATAGTAGTTAACGTCAGTCGCCCACATACGTGCGTTAACTATTCGTATTATTGATCATGTGTAGCGTCCAATCAACAACCAAAAACTCCCACACGGAAAACCTTTGTATAATACATTACACTGACAATAGTAGCTAAAACTGAATATTGACGATTTCTAATCATTGACATGTGTAGCTTGGATCCAATCAGCTGTTAGAAATTGTCCACGCAAAATCCTTGACATGATATGTGTTACATTGATAATAGTAGCTAATGTCAATCGCCTATGCATATGTGTTGATCACTAGGAAAACTAATGAAAAGGGCTTGAAAACTTTGAGTTTTAATGATAACGACAAAATAAAGGGTAAAGTGAATAGTACCAGGATTGACTTTTTAGTGTAAAAATGTGGTTTTTCGTTAAAGTGAACAGTACCGGGTGCTTTTCGTTAAAGTTCCCTTGATCACTTATGATAATTTGATCATGTATAGCTTGCATACCATCAATGGTAAAAAAACCAAACACACGAAAACCTTGAAATAATATGTTATTGAACTGTTAATCAAGATCAAGGTATAAAATATCGATGATATCGGAAATATCGGTAGTTCAAAAACACGGAAATTTCGATAGAAATATCATGATATTATCAATATTCATAAAAATTGAATAAAAACCACGGAAATTGTAAGAAAAACTTGGAAATTTTTATTGAAACTTTGCAGGATATTTATTTAGTCAATTATCTATTAGTTTATCACACAAAAATTGGAATGAAATGCATTGCATGATGGATTTAATTGATTTAAGTTAATATATAGCGAGCTGGCAAACATTGTGAGTGTAGAAAATATGTAGTAATTAATGAAAGAAATTTAAACACACTATAATCATTTATATATAATGAATTAGTACAATATTTTGCACTTCATACATTGCATGGTAAGATACATGAGTGACTTAGTACCACATAAAGTTCCTATCAAGGTCTGAAATATTGATGACATCGGAAATATCGGTAGTCCAAAAACACGGAAATTTCGATGAAAATATCAGAATAATATCGATATTTTAAACCTTGATCAAGATCAACCTATTTAAACACGATTCATCTGAAAACACAACATACTAGTTCAGAAGAATACACACTACTTAGCCAAAACCCAAATAAGATAACATTTCCATTGCACGTATTTCACTAACTTAGAAATAGATTAACAAAGAAGCAGAACCTTCTGCTGTCAGAATCCTTAGCTTGTCATGTTTTCTTTGTTTCATAGCTGTCAGAATCCAATATTATAATTCTGATCAAACTAACTAATCTTTGTTTCAATCAATGTGATTAAATTAAGGAATACAATGCCACAGTTGAGTTCTACTGGGCCCCATTGCTGGTGGAGTCAAACTCCGATGACCCAGTGAACCACCGATTGCCAGATCGGATTGTAAGAGTGCAGGCAATTGAAAAACATGCAAGGCACTGGACGGACGCCGACTTTCTTGTTTTCAATTCATATCTTTGGTGGAGAAGGGAACAAATGAATGTCTTGTAAGTAAAGTTTCTAAATACAAAATTTTTTGGTGCTTCAAAGTATTTTATATTTCAACATTTTAATCATTAGATATCGGTTATTTTATTTTTTACTCTCAAAATATGAAATACCCCAGAGTTATTGAAAAAATCTTGAGTAATATTAATACAAGATTAGGTAGAAGTTATTTTTTTGGATACAAATATTAGGTAGACGTTAGATAGAACTACTTATTAGACTTTGCGATTAAATTTTAATTTAATTATTGTGAGTTTTGTTTTTGGCAATGATTGAAGGTGGGGATCTTCTGAGAGCTCAGACGCGATATACAAAGATGTTGAGATGTTTAGGGTTTATGAGATGGCTCTACAGACGTGGTCGGATTGGTTGGAGGTCCATGTCAATCGAACCAAGACGAAATTGTTTTTTGTTAGCATGTCACCCACTCACCAAAGGTATCAATATGGTTTTTCCATTGAATATTACTATCAGTGTCACGTTTTTGGACCATATTGATTTTGAAAATATTTATAAAATATAGCATCAACGTCGTCGCACTTGAGATTAGTGGTCTAAAAATGAGACTCATTTAGCCTTTTTTTCCCCATTTGTTTCTTAACGTAATACATACAAATAGAACATGAAACAACTTGTAAAGAAAAAACATATATAGAATTTTGTAGTTTTTACAAAGCTTTAATGAAAAATATATAACACGTTTTAGTGTAAAACGTGTCTCTTTGGTTAAAAAATTTAGGCTAAATAGCCAAAATGATTCTTGAGATTTGCATAACTTATCACTTTTGTCCCTAACACTTCAAATCAATAAAAGTGGTCCCTGAGATTGTCCACCATCCATCATTTTGGTCCTTCCGTTAAAAACTCCGTTAAGTGTCCCGGAGCTCTTGGCCGGAAGTTTGGGCAATTTTCAAAGCTGTGTAACTCAATCGTTTCTTAACCAAATTTGATCCATAATATATCAAAAACGTTCATAACTTCTTCAATACTCAACGAAATCAAGTGATTCAAAAATGAAAATCATACTTCTCGACGAGACGAAGAGAATGGTACCTTTTTCGATGGCTAAATCGTCATGGTTTGGGCGGAAAACTGCTCGAAAGTGGTTAAAAATTTTATATCCTATTTTCCAAATTTTAATTAAAAAATAGAACTATAAGACACTAAGCAAACAATAAGCTTTACATAAGCTACGGTTTAGTGTTTCTTTAGTGTCCCTCTAGATCTACTTTTTTATTATTGAAACATTGTCTTCAATTCTATTTGTGAATATTCTCTATTTGTATGCCTAAATAAATTTATGATTACGTCATATTTGTTAGTCTAATGGTATTTATCTTTCCTCTTAATGTCAAAAGACGTCCCAAATTAGAACCTCTACTCCTAACCCTAACAAAAAATAAATATACATGCAGTGCTAAAGAATGGGGTGTGGAAAGTGGTGAGAATTGCTACAAAGAAACAAAGCCAATCACTGAGGAGGGATATTGGGGAAATGGATCAGATCCCAAAATGCTACGTTTAGTTGAGAATGCCCTAGATGGACTGAAAGTAAGAGGTTTGGATGTTCAAATGCTCAACATAACACAACTCTCAGAATACAGGAAAGAAGGGCATCCATCAATTTACAGGAAGCAATGGGAGCCTCTGACTGAAGAACAAGCATCAAACCCTAGCACTTTTGCAGATTGCATACACTGGTGCCTCCCTGGAGTGCCTGACGTGTGGAATGAGATTCTCTATGCTTACATTTTCCAACAATGATAAGTTCAGTTTGGAAATAATAAGGTTCCAAACAGATCAAAACTTGTACCTTTTTTTTAAATGAATTAGTAAAAACCACGAATTGCGAATTAGGATTGAATGCAATAGTTGATGTGTTGAACACATCAAACCCATTGCCGCCCCACAGAATGTGTAGGATGAGTTTTTATTGGGTGTTAAAGTACTTTTTTTTTTTTAGCTATATCTTTCATCACGTGACAAAATTGTACAACAAAATTTCTTCGTAAATCGTTTAGGTTAATTTCATTGACGTGGGTTTTAAAGGAGACTATTATGTGGGTTTAAATTGCATGACAATGAACAATGTTGGTGTACTTACCAAAGGAAGATACAGGCATTTATGGGTTTCTTAAAAATGATTTCAATGTCCAAAGCCTAACAAAGCCGAAGGGTTTCACTCAACTTAACCCTTTATGTTGTCATGTACCTTGTTTACTGAATGTACTTTATAATTTCCCAAAAGAAAAAAAGGTAAAAGTATGAATTAAGAAATTTGGCTTCAAAGACTTCTCGGTATATTTCGCTCTTTGTATCTTATAAATCATCCAATATGAAATTGAGAGAGTATCTACCCCCGGTTGCACGCTAAAATCCATAGGGAATAAAAGACCTATTATTTTAAGGGTCATTTGATAACTATTTCGTTTTTTATTTTTTATTTTTTTAAACTGAAATCTTGTTTGGTAATCACTTTCAATTTCAAAAAAAATGAAAACTAAAAATTAATTTCTTGAGTTTTCAAAATTTGGCCTTGAGTTTTCAATTGTTGGTTTTCAATTTTCATTTTTTGAAAAATCAAAAACTAAAAACGAAATAGTTATTAAACGGTCCATGTAATATGCATAGTTTCCTGACTAGGAAACCAAAAGAAATAATTAGAGCAATGGTCCCTTAACTTTAACTCAATTGAAATTTTGATTCCTAAACTAAAAATTCATGAATATGTGTCTGGAATTTGTAATCATATGGACCAATTGTGCTTTTAGTTAGCTCTAATAGAATTTTCGTCCATTTTTTACCCATTTAAAAATGCTTATAACCTTCTAATCTTTTCACAGACCAATACTCACAGAATTTTATTGTGAGAAATTCCAATTGAAGCAAAATTCAAGAGCATTGCTCTAATTTTCTCTCTCAAAAGACAAACCACAATCATATAGAAGCTGATTAAAGTATTCATTTAAAGAAAAAGCTGATTAAAGTATTCATTAAAAAAAAGATTCCGGTCTAAGTGACATCATGTAATGTGAATTTCCAACAAGTCATAAAGTAAAGAGCAGACTAGTTCAACTTTAAAAATCCCAATTCCACATACGACAAATCCAGCGGATGATTTTACCAACAGGAGTCCAACTAGTAAATTATTAGCTCCTTATTAATAACGAAACAATTAATTTTCTATTAACCCGCACGATTATTCATTAGTTTTCTTCTTCGTCTTCTTACCTGCCGCCCTCTCAGTCTCACTCTTTGGACAACGACTCCATCATTTCATACAGTCTCTGTCCCTTTTCATGCGATAATGATTGAACAAATTCGAACCCCCTTTTGATTTTTATTTCCCTTTCAATTCTTCGGTCAATTAATTTCCCGAACCAAGCAAAAAGTCTTAATCTTTTTCACGATGCAGCAGTGGCAGAGGTGGAAGTGGAACAAGAAGAAAACCCATGTTCCTGCGCTGGTGTTCTTCTTCTTTCTGTTCATAGTTTTCTCGAATCTCCACAGCCAACGCAGAATTCTGCAAATTCAAGAGAGCCCTGATCGCGTTTATCACCGTCAAGATTCAGTCACTTTTGTAAAGCCAAATCTTTTCACCCAGCAAAACCATGCTCCAGGTAAGGCAGTGTTTGGTTCTGCTAAACAAGCTTTCTGGGTTTTGTTTTTCTGCATTTCTTGAATCTTAATCTGAATTCTTGATCGATTTCTTTACTGGGTTTTTAAATTTAGTGGTTCTTCTTTGATTTGGCGAAGTGGGTTTAAGTTGGTTTTTGTGAAATTTCAGAGGTTTTGGATAGATTCAGTACATGCAACTCCACCAGAGAGTACAGTGGCCAGAAAATTCTGTGGACTGACCGGACGCCGGAGTACGGTAACCGGAGAGAGAGTTTGGAGAGGTGTGATGTGTTTTCCGGCAAATGGGTGTTTGATAATGCGTCGTATCCGCTGTACAAGGAGTCGGAGTGCCCTTACATGTCGGACCAGTTGGCCTGTCACAAGCATGGGAGGCCTGATTTGGGGTACCAGTACTGGAGATGGCAACCCCACAATTGCAACTTGAAGAGGTAAAGAGGTGTTTTGTTGTTTGGGATTGGAAATTATAATCCCACATTGTCTTTTCAATTGTTTTATACAGTAGAATTGGAAAAAGCACTTAGTTCCGATTCGGTTTAAAGCAACTTCTAGTTCAATATACTTGAATCCATGAACTGGAATTTGTTTTGCTCTTATTAAACTCATTGGAAAAATTGTAGACTTTGACTTGTAGAACAAGTATGGTATTTTTGGTTGTTTGAGAATGGAAAGGTTGAATTTCCTTTTAATTTAATGTATGGTTTTATTGAAATTGTTTCTTTTTCTGTATAGATGGAATGTGACTGAAATGTGGGAGAAGTTGAGAGGCAAAAGGCTAATGTTTGTAGGGGATTCATTAAACCGAGGGCAATGGATATCAATGGTCTGTTTGTTACAATCTGTGATTCCTTCAGATAAGAGATCAATGTCACCGAACGCTGAACTTACTATTTTCAAAGCAGAGGTAAACAGAGTTTTCAATCTGGGAGTAAACTAATTGGGGTTGGTACAACTATGTACAATGCATTAGACTGTTCTCTTATGACTAAGAGAAAATTTTGGAGTTTTGATCAAGGAATATCCTTAGGAAACAATTGAAAGTCGGTAATAATTGTCGTCATGAAACATTCGATTTTAGTTTTGACTTAAATTTTCAGTAGAATCAGTGGCGAGAGTGGAAGAAATTTGGGTGCGGTTCCCTGCAGTAGGTGAGTGCATAAATTGAATTTGTGTCATTTTCAGGAATATAATGCAACTGTGGAATTTCTCTGGGCTCCGCTTCTTGTAGAATCTAATTCTGATGATCCGGTGAATCACCGAACATCCGATCGGATAATCCGACCAGATTCAGTTCTTAAGCATGCATCAATATGGGAGAATGCTGATATATTGATATTCAATTCCTACCTGTGGTGGAGACAAGGCCCAGTTAAGCTGCTGTGAGTATAATTGCGATACTATCCGGGTTTCAGTTTAGAAAGAACTGAGTTATATAGAAATTTGAATTGGTATCTAAATTGATCTGACTTTGAATTCATACAGATGGAGCGCGGAAGCAAATGGTGTTTGTGAAGAAGTAGACGGCCTTGGAGCCATGGAGTTGGCCATGGGGGCTTGGGCAGACTGGGCTTCTAAGGTCAATCCCCTCAAGAAGCAGGTCTTCTTCGTCACAATGTCTCCTACACATCTCTGGTTAGCATCTTGCCCTCCTATATATTCTTTGATACCACATTGGCTGTTATTTCTATAAAAATTTCAATTTTTGTAATAAATATAGGCTTCTTGGTACTTGAATGGAGACGGTCAACTAGGCATTTCAAGGCACACACAGTCACGTCTGGACTTCTTGCTATATGCAATAGTATGCAAAAATCTAATTCTCTAAAGATCTAGAGGTTCTCCACGAGTTAGACCTGTCAAAGATAATTGACCACAAAACATCCTTTCCTTTTTTGTTTAATTAAAACAACAATGTCACGTCCACCCAGCCTTATGTGTTTAACTTCGACTGGAAAAGAACAAGGAGAAAGCCAAAGAACCTCATTTTGATTAAAACAACAATGTCACGTCCACCCAGCCTTATGTGTTTAACTTCGACTGGAAAAGAACAAGGAGAAAGCCAAAGAACCTCATTTTGATTAAAACAACAATGTCACTCCAAGCGCTCTGATAATGCAAACCTAGTTCTAGTTGTACAGAGGACAATTTCATCATTTTTGGAAATTTCTTATATGACCTGCATGTATCTAATACGTAATTTCCTGAATTTTTAGGAGTCGAGAATGGAAACAAGAAAGTGAAGGTAATTGTTACAGTGAGAAATCCCCCATTGACTTGGAGGGCTACTGGGGAAGTGGTTCTGACCTGCCTACCATGAGCATGGTGGAGACGGTCCTCAGCAAGTTGAGTTCCAAGGTTTCTGTCATCAACATTACGCAATTATCGGAGTACCGGAAAGATGGTCACCCTTCCATTTACCGCAAATTCTGGGAGCCACTGAAGCCAGAACAATTGTCTAAGCCCACAAGTTACTCGGATTGCATACACTGGTGCTTGCCTGGTGTACCTGACGTATGGAACGAGTTGCTATTCCAATTCTTGTAAACGAACGTATAATTTTTTCGAGGCAATCTTAGTGGTTTCATACAACAGATTGCCTTGTCTTCTCAGCTCATGAGCATTGCGAACCGGACCAGCAACCGTCAATGCTGTTGTTACGTAATTCGATTCTTCGAAAATATAGTGCTTGTATTCACTTTGTATATCCTTTGTTCTTGCAATATTATATCCATGCTTGCTGGGAATTATGATGTTAATTTTTGTTACTTTTGTCATCATACATGAATCTGGGTTGGGATTTGGCCCAATCCAAATAAGTTTAAGACCTAATGGTAAGTCCACATTGACACAGGCTCATGACCCGTAAACTGATAAAGGGGAATGATTTTTGTACTCGTTCTTCGACGCATTTCTTTTTTGGAAACTTTAACGAAAAGTTTCTGGTACTATTTATTTTAACAAAAAATTATATTTTTACACTAAAAATCCAATCCAGATATTATTCACTTTACCCTTTATATTGTCCTTATCGTTAAAACTCAAAGTTTTCAAAATATTTTCATTAGTTTTCCTTTCTTTTTTCTCTCTAGCGTTTGTATTAAATAAATCGAACCAGATAATTAGGCGACAAATAAAAGGAGAGGATTAGAGCAAAATGAGAAAATAAGAGTGTGAAATCGGTACACTGATAAAGGGGAGAAACTTTTCATTGTGACGGGAATACGAATGGTACACTACGTGTTTTTATGTAAGTGGTAAGAAATTTTATTTTTTACGTTATTAATTTTTTAACACACAAATCACATCATTTGTATAATGACACATGGTATACCACTTCATGTGTCGCTCACACTGAAAAATTTCTCGATAAAGGAAGCATTCATAGTATTTGATCAGCACTGACTCTGAGCAACTTGAGTTGAATGCAGATGGAACGGTTTCCAAAGTAAACTGGAGAGAGTCAGATGTGTGCTGTAGCTGCTGTAAGGGAGATAGCTACAAGGCCTTTTATGGCTTTATGAAGGGTTTGCAATCTCAATTCATTAATTGTTCATTTTGAATAATGAAAAAAATTGATAATTTAATCTGTATACATAATCACTAGTAAACTATACGTATAGGTAGATTTTGATGTTTTTGTGCCTACAATAGTTTAATGACGTTTCATCTATACTTTGTGATGGGGACGAATCAAATTGAGGACAAGTTGGATTGAGAAAAAGTTAGAATTCGGATTCTTATCGAAGTTGTTTACTATGCTATTTAGATTTGGAGTATGAATGACACTGATTATATACAAGTTGTTTACTAATCCATCATGAATTAAAATTGAAACAATTTTCATAATTTGCCATCATCATTTCCCATTGAGTGATACTTTTGACCTAATCAATACACTTGGTTCGTTATGTGATGTAGCACCACTTCAAGGGTTTATGACACAATTTGGTTAGTATTTATAAATATTTGTACTTAAATACGCTTTCATACCTAAAATTTGAAAAACTACTATGAATTCAGAACTTTTTACTATGCACCGCAACATGATGTGAACCGGATTTGGACCGTTGAATTCTTTAGATTCTTTAACCCAACAAAAAAGGAACCAATTTTAACTTTATGTCTCTAGTGCATGACATACACCCGGAACACTATAAAACTTTTGTGAATTTAAGGTACAATATCGTTACTATGAACTTTGTACACAGCTCATCAGTGTCTATATATACTAGGGAATCATATGCATATACCTGTAATATGTTGTGGCCATTGGCTTTTGCGACTGCATGATTGCAATGCATTGCCTGCAGGGCCAGAGGCAGGATCTGTAGAGCCATTAACATCCCCCATTCATCACTTGACAATTGACATCAAGATAGGGTGCCTGATCCGGTGATGCCGTTGGCTGCATTACTCACGCCACGACAACAACACTGTGCACAACTATATTATAATATAATTGAACATGAGTGGTATCCCACCCACGATATATTCCTGGCAGACGAATCCCTTATCCACATTATCTGGCTTCTCTGTCCTCCAACTTCTCATACACTTTTCATTCTTTTTTATTTGGGCGGTCATGATTAAGTCACGTCAATATTTTATATTACTATTATTTTTTATCTTATTATCTCTATAAAAAAATCAATATAAAATATTGACGTGACTTAACCGTGACGACACAATATAAGCGAGGATGAGAGTGTATGGGAAGTGAGAGGGCAGAGAAGCCGGGTCCTATCCACAAATGGTAGCGTATTTGTGATCCATGAGTTATACTGTATGCTAAAGTAGAATTTGTAAACTAAAATACATTCGTGTAAATTCAAACTCGAGTTTCATAACTCGTTGCTTGCTTTCTAGTAGACAAACCCCTTGGGTTTTATATATGCGAATGCTAAAGAGACTCTTTTAAAAGTGAGACTTTTGATGATAGATTTTTCAATGTATCAAAAACACATGAACGGTATACTATATGTTATTATGCAAGTTGAGGGAAGTTTTTTTTCATGTGTCCCTCCACTTATATAATGACATATGGCGAAAGTACCTGTGTTTCAGACACATTGAAAAATCTCTCCTCTGCATGGACTCATTGTAACCTCGCTGTTTGATGTCAATTCATGTGCTTATATTATAAAACATTGTGCAAAAATCATGAGGTGTCAGAGAGTCCATGAAAAAGTTCTATTTTTAAGAGAGTTCCTTAGAGTTTTTCTTAATATAGAGCAAGGTTCTAAAAGAGCTAGGCGCTAGTGGGACTGCAGGCTAGGGCCTAGCAGCTAGGCGGGGGACCGAGGCGGATTAAGCGAATTTAAGTGAACTTATTACATTTCGTATAAATAAGTGTATGCTTATACTCAAAACATTCGTAATAGTGTTAGGATACATAAATTACAAAATAAAATGACGTATATATTATAAAATATTAGAACATAATGAAAATATGAGGAATAAACATATAATATATGTTCATTTAAGTATTCAAAAGTCTCGTACAATTTATTGAAAGAAAATAAAATGCAAAATGAAAGTTATCGATTTCTGTTTAAGTGAAAGCCGCAATCTAGGAGGATGCTTAGGCGGGTTTGGGCGGGTTAGGTAGGCACGTAGGCAGTCTAGGCATGATGCCTAAGCAGGTCTAAGCATCATTTTTTTATTTCAAACGCCTAGGAATTTATCGGGGGATAACAAGCTACCTAGCGCTGTCTAGTGTTACACTTTTAATCTATTTGTATCATCATATGTATCATGTCACTAACAAAGATAGAGTTTATAAACATATGTAGATCTCATTTATTTCTATTATAAAAATAATACAAATAGACTATAAGAACAACATTTTTGCTATATTGTGCCAAAGAAAAAGATGCGTCTGGGGCTGATTCGAATGGGCGGCAACAGAAATCTTGGGGGTGTGGGGGCTACGATATGATGATCACATTTATGCACAGTAAGGGCCCTGATCTCGTGGTTTGACTTTTTGACTCGTTTGGGGTCATTTGGTTTGTCCGTTCCGCCGTGGAAGAAAGATCGATGATATCACTATTTACGGGATCAAGCAAAAGATTGTCCTACCATATTACTCTCTCTCTCTCTCTCTCTCTCTCTCTCTCTCTCTCTCTCTCTGGGTATACTTTCAACGTGTGCCAGTTGCCTTGTCAAAGACTCTGCACGTATGGAATTAACAAGTTTTGTTAGTTTTTATCACGTTTTGATTTATCTTAGTTAACTCACCTCGAAGAATGATGATCAAATTTGTCTCGTTTATGATCATGATTAGAGAAGAAAAATGCTATGGTTAATCAATTACACTCACACCAATTATTGGCCATTGATGCAAGTGACTTTTTTCACCCTAAAAGTCGTTCATGTACAACTCCGTAATTATCGCTAGCATAATTCGTATCTGAATAGTTAGTTAGTGAGACAATGGTATTAAGATAAGGCCAAATGTTGATTTAGGAATACGGTGAACTATATGGGAGTAAGACATAATCATGAACTTACCGGGAAACAATAAAACAAAAGAAGCAATGTCGGTACATGAGAAGTTAGCATCAATCATGTACGCGTTTTCCTAAATGATTGGGCATTAAGGTCTTTATGGTGACTGTAAACTCAAGTATTTCAATCGTGTTAACTCAATACAAACATGAATCTAATTCTAATAGCCGGATCATGAGCTTGATCTGTATGGCCCCAGTTTCCCACATTGATAGCCGATCAATGGTCCTGAGATGGCCACCACAACCACTGTTTTCCACACTAACACGAGCTCACTCGCATAAAACTCATCATTTTACTGACAAACTCATGGGCCTAATGATTTGTTTAAGACAACCCTTATAACGAGAGGGACACTTGTAACTTAATTAGGAGCAGATTATTGCAATTTGCATAAAAAATAATAAGCTAATGATGATATGGTAAGGATGAAAGTGGGACACGTGGTGAAAAGGGTTTAATTAGCTCAAATTAGAAGAGAAAAACATGTTTTAATCTTACCGTTTTTGTTTGGTCCAATAAAAAACTAGAAGGTGAGAGGTATCTTTCAGTTGTATCGCATTAGATAAGGGAGGAGGAGTAATTAGAAGAAAATTAGCATAATTAAGATCAAATGTACTCTTCTCATAAGCTCACATTGTGTGCAGAATCTAATCTAGCACAAAAGGACGTTTAAAACACAAAAAAAGTTGTCAAATAAGTAGATACGTATCTCCCTAGTGGTCAAGTCCCAACCCCCAAATCCAACTAACCAATGACCAAATGCTTGTAAGAAAGAAAGATCCTCGGGTAGGGTCGGTAAGGGCAGAATCATTGTGTGGGCTGAGTATGATTAAAATTGAGAGTGTTTTATAAGTGGTAAATTTTGTTTTTTTCACTAGAAGAAAAAAACTCATCTACCATAGTGGATGCCCTTGATAAATTGCAATCTATCATAGACATCGTGCCCGTTAGTATTCTAGATGTGATAAAAAATCTTTGTTTCTACTATGGGCTATGTTAGTTGTCAAATGCAATGTAACCACGAATTATGCTTAGGGTAGATTGAGAGCTAACACCATGTGCTATAGCTGTTGTAGATTACAAATTGATCACGGCTAGCGCTCGTTATTAAAAAAAAAATTATTTAATAAATATATTTATTTACAAAATTGCACATTTACACATTTATGAACCAAAACATGTATAGACTTTGTTTCACACTCCAAAACAAAACTCAAGTCCTAGTTCCAACCTTGATCCTCCAATGATATTTGTCTTCTCTGCAATTGTTTCATTAAGAAGACACACATTTTCAGCAAGCCAATCACACTTCAAATTTGCAGGTGCCTGTAAATGTAATAGTTGATATGAGTTATAAATCCTCATGAATTAGAACGACAAACCATCTATGAGGCACAAGGAAAAATATCAAGCTTAGAAATCAAAACTCATCACTCAAGGACATCATATACAAAAAATATTTAAATCCACGAAACCAATTACACAAAGGCACAAGCAATCATGGTCCAAGTGAGTACATGGTGCCTATAAAAAATAATTGATCGCTATTGACTTTCTTACTAGAAGAGTATTGTGACATGAAAAACAATAGTGATAATCGAGAAGGAGAGACACAAAGAGACCTCATGTATTAGTATCAAGCATATAAATATTAATGTGCATGCTTTCCTCTCCATGTGTGAGAGAGCGAGAAATGAGAGATGACAGTTTTCCATGAGACTTACATTACAATAATTAGGCAGTGGTCATTTACCATAAATATGTTCTTAGTTAGAGTAATAGCACTTAAAATGTCCGTGGTGAAATTTGACTTTTTATAACGGGCTTTATATGTCTGTGGTCAACCAATTGTGGTAGATGTGGTGTTGTGGCGTAGCGTTTAATTTATTGTGTTCGGGGTTAAACTCTCACTCTCCTAATTAGATTAGTGTAAATATCACTTGTACTATAGTAAAAAAAATTGACTGTGTTTTTGTGTCACACCCCGATCCCGAGATACGCACAAAATC
This sequence comes from Malus sylvestris, assembly GCF_916048215.2. Classification (NCBI taxonomy): domain Eukaryota; kingdom Viridiplantae; phylum Streptophyta; class Magnoliopsida; order Rosales; family Rosaceae; genus Malus; species Malus sylvestris. The sequence goes on from NC_062271.1 coordinate 25,170,089, forward strand.
GACACATGACGGTAGATTGTAGAAGGATGCCAGGAAATACAAACTGAAAAACTGAATTGAAAATAACAATAATCACATCTGTTTAAGGAAAAGTATAGGGGTAACCTAATGCTCCAAGCTCTCTGGACTCTGTCTGCTACCCCAAAGCTCCTCGTATCTACTAAAACTTGCACAGTCGCCCCTACACCATGGGAATGGTGCACCGGGCAAACAACAACCCGAATAAGCAACGAAGCTCGTGTGAGTGACAATAATGCAACGTATGTGATAATAATAAAAACCATCCATTGATCTTAGTTTATAAACATCAAATATAAAATCATACTTTATAATATCGTAAATAAACCACTGAAAATCTCGAAGGAGTCACACAGACATCCATCGGCTCGTCCGAAATCAAACATAAGGTTATCAATCAATAACTCATACAATACACCAAATGTAGGGCTAGAACGACACAGTTTGCTCGAAACCTACATCTTTGAAAAATGGGATTTCAGACCACTCAATGAAATCCAACAACATCGGGTTCCGGACCACTCAACGGAACCAAAATACTGAGCGGGATTCCAAACCACTCAATGGAATCCAAACCAAGATACGATTCTGGACCACTCAACGGAATCACGGAATAGAAGGGATTCCGGACCTCTCAACGGAATCTGAATGGATACAATTCCGGACCTCTCAACGGAATCGTGGAGTACAATGGATATCGGACCACTCAACGAAATCCAAGCTGGATACAATTTCGGACCACTCAACGGAATCGCAGAGCACGAGGGATTTCAAACATCTCAACGGAATCCAGACGGAGTAAGAAACCGGACCACTCAACGGAACCCCAGCGAAACCCAGTTTTGGATCCCTCAACGGAATTGAGTGGAAGTCCAAGAATATGACAACGACTCGAGGAAACAATACATGAACCAAGTACTCAATTTAAAAGGGTTGAACGAAATGAAACAAAGCACAAGTATTAAATGTAGAACGACTCAACGAAACGAGAAATGAAATAATGAAACAAGATATGAAACAAGTTTCGAAACAACAAATCCCCATGTCAATGGGTTAACAGTCCACTACTAGCCCTCACATTTCATAGAAAATTCACATGCATTTCAAATCACAATTCACAACCATTTCTAATACACAAGTCAAATCGCATTCAATAAAAATAGATCGATGGCTAAATATAAAAATAAGGGTTAATCTCAGTTTTTTACCCTCAAGTTTTTTGGTTTTGAACATTTAGTCCATGAAGTTTTTTTCGTCTCAAAGTCATACCTAAACTGTTAATTTTGGAATAGTCTCATACATATGTTAAGTTTTCCATTAGAACTTCTGTTAACTAATGACGTGGCGCCTATGTGGACAATTACTAGGCACCATGTGTCAATGTGGACCCACTTTAATACTAAAAAAAATAATACAAAAACACAAAAAACACACCAAAAAAAAAAACAAAAATCATCTGTACCCACCTTCTCTCATGCACTATCTCCCTCCATTCTCTCTTCTGCAACCCGCACCCCTTCCCTATTTTCTCTCTTCTGCACTCGCACCACCCTCATTTCTCTCCTCTTCAACCTGTACACACCCTCCATTATCTCATATGCAACCCTTACCCACCCTCCTAGCTGCGAGGCCTCAACAACCTCGTCCATGCACAAGGTTCCACCTTTATCCACTTTCCAATGGTTGGGTAGCCATTTTGATACCTGTAAAAAGGGCATGATTGAACTGGCTTTAAACGACGAAATCCCCATGGCAGCTAGAGCCGAAGAGACGCCAGTGGCGATAACCGTTGACTTCAGAAGCGAGATTAACCCCAGCACGATCAAGCTCTTGCGCTCTAGCCTAAAATCTCTTCGGCGAGGGTGGTGTATAGCAACGGCGGCCGACAAAGGCTTCGAGCAGGAGATTTGGGTTTGGTATTTGCGGATGGAGACATAGGGGTCGATATCAGGCTTCTGGTTGGATTCGAGTACCTGAGATCTGACCCAGGATTCGTGAAATCCTTGGCAGTTGCCCACGTGGGGGTTTGATTAGGTTGGTGAGGTAGTGGTGCAGTATGCTCTCAGAGAGTAACGTGATGGATCTAAAAAACCTAGCAAGCGATGGATGCCATTGTAGAGGTTGACGACGATGAATCGACGGCTGGAATGTTGAATTGAAAGGCGGGGTTACAGAACTAGAAGTGATTTGGGGATTGGGAAAATTAGGGTATGTGAAGAAAGCTCAGAGGTGGTTTACCGGAGAGAGATAGAGAGAGAGAGAGAGAGAGAGAGAGAGAGAGAGTGTGTGTGTGTATGTGTGTGTGTGTGTGTGTGTGTGTGTGTGTGTGTGTGTGTGTGTGAAGCTCGCGAGTGTGGATGTTTTTTTTTTAATATTGAAATGGGCCCACATTGACACATGGTGCCCAGTAATTGTCCATGTGGGTGTCATGTCATCAGTTAACAGAAGTTTTAATGGAAAACTTAACAGATGTATAAAACTAAAAATTAACACTTTAGGTATGACTCTGGGACAAAAAAAACTTCATGTACTAAATGTTGAAAACCACGAAACTTGAGGGTAGTAAACTGAGATTAACCCTAAAAATAATAATTTTATAGAAAACATATTTATAAAACAAAGTCATATCCACAAAGGATACTAATACAAGAAAATCAGGGCAATAACCATATCACATATATTAAAGGCACTCACCTGGAGCCCGCACTACGACTCCCTAACCCGAATATCGAGGCGTCATGAACGATCGTTGCCTAAAATAAATATCAAATCACGTCACAGAATCTTATCGATAGAACATGTAATTATAACTTGTACACGTCATCTAGGACATTCTACAATGATTTGGAACCAGTTGACCAAAATTCAACTGTCGATCAAAGGTTAACCGTAGGGTCCACAACCCTAGCAATTCAATTTGAAAGATCCGCATATCGGATTTCAGATCCGCAACTTCCTAAGGTCCTCAAAAATTACAAACAATAACATTTCAAAGTTTGGTGACGATCCAACAGTCGGATCGTCGTTTTCTAGAATATTCAAGTGGCGGACCTTAACGAAAATATAATTAAATGACAGAATTCTGTCAATCGAATGTCAAATATGGAATAAGGGCATCCAAAATAGCTTAGGGAGGCCAAGAGGTATTTCAGCCCACGCGGCGGCTGACCGCCTCGATTTGCCGGAAAAACCATCTAATTTCAAAATTCACCAAATTATACCAAAATAAAGACCATGAGACGAAAATCAATTTGTATACCTGTGATGACGTCCAACTTGGCTGGGAAGTGGCCTGAAAATTCCTTGAACCATCGGAAACCCTGAAATTGGGTAAACCTCTATTCGTCCACTCTGGTGCTCCGCCACCCCCAAACTTGTTTGGGGTTTGTTCCTCGCCTCAAGGGGAGTGGTTTATTGGTGGTGGTGGTCGACGTAGCTTTCAGGATCACCTGATTTCCGTTGTGGCACCCCTAGAACCCACGGGTTCCATTTTTCACGAATACAAGTTTAAACTTGGTGCAATTTGGTTGGAAATGGAAAAAGAGAAGATGATGGTTAGTTTGCAGGTTGTGGCGAGGTTTAGATCGACGGAAAACTAACAGAAAAGCGTCGAAAAATTCGCAGCATGGGTTGGGTCCAATGGGGTAAACGGGTCAACCTGTTTCTTTTTTTTTCCTCCTCTCATTTTTCCCCTCCTTCCCCTCTTTTTGATTGGTATGTTCCCCTCTCCATTCACTCATTTCTCTTCTTTCCTTCCATCACAGCCACACATATAGCTCCTGATCAAAACTCCAACAAATTTGAAATCTTCCAGATTAATAGTTTAATGACCATTTTGTCCCTATCTTTGTTCGTTTATAACTCTTTCGTTATAACTCCAAATTACATTTTGTTTGCGCTCACGCGTCCATATCGACGAGTACTATCCAAATATATAAGAAAATTATGAAAGGATCAAATACGTCCTAAAAAATTCTGTTTAGTTCATTAAGGGCGTTTTCATCATTTCACTTGTCGAAAAATTTATACGTCGTAAATATAAACGCGTACAACTACGAATAAGAATACGAAATACGAGATACGTAATTTTAAATAGTGAAATTCGGGGACGGTATTTCACATTTTGCCAGTATATAGTTGATCAGACTATCTATATGATCAGGTAGCCTGATCGAATGTTTATGCAATAAAATGTTGAGCAGAGCAGTTAATTATGAACCATTGATCCATATATGTATCAAAATAGGCAATCAGTTATGAATTCACAATAGAGAGAGCTATCTAATATATCCGCATATATGAGTTACTAGTCTTGTCTTACTAGTTCCTGACAATCTAATTATATCTCTAAGGTCTAATTCCATCCAACCACCAAAAGGGCTCTTAAAATACTTAGATCTAAAATAAAACTAGCACATTGATATCCTAGAATGCTTACAATTGATTTCACTTAATGGAATAAGGGTATGTTATTATTGTGGTTGTTCACCGTTAATTCTCGGATTAAAAAAACTTCTTGTTATAGTTTAAAGAGATACTTTGGATGCGGTCCTTAGTTATGAATATTATTTGATTAAAACCTTGTTGGTTTTTAATTTTTGATCGAGGTCCCTGAAATTAATGTGATAATTTATTTCTATGTACGTTACTATATTTTTTAAATTAAAAATTAGAAATTTTAGTTGTTTATATAAATGAGATTTTAAATGATAAAAAAACCATAATTTGTGGGATTTAAAATATTAAAATATAAATATACTATTGTGTGTGTATATATATATAAACATGGGTACATTCATCAAAATTAACCAAAAAAATTATTGTATCAAAACATGGGTTCATTCTTCTAAATCACAACAAAAAAAAAATATTAGGCTTAATAAAATTAGTAAATTTCTTCGATTAAACTTGACATGGATACAATTTAAAATCAAAGAAAAAAGAATGTACCTGTATAAGTTTAAAAATGGATTAGAAAAAAATTGAATAGATTTTATATAAAAAAAATGGTACATTTTACATATAACAAATTGATATATTTAAGAATGAGTACATTTTAAGATTAAAAAGTTTTACATGAATGGGTACATATAATTAGCATAGGTACATTTAGCAAAATAAAAAGTACAAATAAAAAATATATATGGGTACAACTACAAATAAACTTTAAAAAATATGGACACAAAAAGAAATTAATATATGAGTACAAATTAATACTGAAAAGAAAAATGGTACAAATTAAAAATAGGTACAAACTATAACTAAAAATATATGATAAAAAATTTAGTCATAAATATAAATATACTAATTGTAACATTTTTAACATTAAATAAATATATTTAGAAAAAAAAAATTATTATTGAAATAATTAATGATATTATTAATATTCAATAACCTTGATCAAAAATTGAAAAAGAATATAATTTTAATCAATGTAGTAGTAAAAGAAAGAATGAGAACTTCATTTCTCTTAGTTTAAACTTGTCCTAGTCAAAGTAAGATTTCTTGCGCATTTGACTATGTCAGGCAATATGAGTGATGACGAGTGAATTCAGCGATCCGAAATACTTAAAACCATTGAATTGAAGAGAGCGTGGAACAGCAGTATGGCAGGGTCCCGTCATCAATTCCTGCCCCCAAAAGCATGATGACCTAAAAGCTGTACGATGACTGAAATACCCATGTATTAGTAACAGGAAGGTGGGGTCATGGGAGGGTATTCAGGGAAGAATGTGCATCGGGAGCGTGAAGGGGAGTCTGGAATTCAGGTAGGTTCTGATCCCTCCTTTCTCTCTCGGCATGTAGTAAGTAGGAGACTGCTCTCCTGTCTGGGGCTTCGGGTTGCAGAAAATGAAAGTCAGGACTATGCGATTCCCAAGGCACTCCCATTGTCTGAAGACTAAAGACTTTTAAATGGAAAGGGATCCTTTCCTGATCTGTTTTCATCTAATTCACAAAGTTCGTTATTCGGATCATTGAAATTTAATGCAACAATTATAAAAAAAGAGCTTCCTTAAAAGATATAATAACTGTAGTCATTAGATCAAATTTCAACGGTCTAAATCCCAAACTTAATGATTTAGGTGAAAAGGAATCCGAAGATAACTTATTTCCCTTTCAAATATATAAATAGGAGATATGCCAAAGAGAAACTCTAAAAAATACTCTTATTTCTCTATAACCTTATATTTTAGCATAGTATTTTACAATATTGACATAAAAAATAACATTAAATTGTTAAATCTCAAAAAATCTATTGCGACTCCTACTTTAAAAGTCTTCTTAAGATATTCACGATCTGTATGTTTTAAACACAAAATGTTTCATCTCATGTAATTAAAATCGAAAGACATCAAAAAAAAATAATTTAAAATGTGACACCCGTATCGTCTATTTATATTAAGACTCGTCGAATACCTACATTTTCAATTAAAGTTCTTAATTGGTACTTTTTAAATTACGGCGTACTACGTGCGACTTACACGTTTTAAATATATTTAATGTAAATTGACAAAAGGAAAGTCAAATATTTGAAGTAAATGAATAATCTTAGTTCTTAGATCATACTAAAAGAAAGCTCTCATAAACCAATTAAAGCAGCTGAATTCACATAATAAAATCAGTCTTCATAGAATTTACATTAAGAATAGAGAAAATAATATTTAATAAACAATTGATTGAATCACATTATTGCTAGCCCATTATGAGGTTAAGCCCATCCACTTCCCTCTTAGTGTAGATAATATCGTTTGTTAAAAAAAAAAAAAACAATCATTTGACAACTAATTTAATCACATTATTATCCGTGTGCGAAAAATATTTTTTATAACCAGCATTACACGTCTCTTAAGATGTTTTGAATGTGTATAAAAATAGAGAAAATAATGTTTAATAAACAACTAATTGAATCACTTCATTGCTACCCCGAACACCCCCTCCTCCTTAGTGTAGATAATATCGTTTGTTAAAATAAAATAAAAAATCATTTGACAACTAATTTAATCACATTATTATCTGCAAAAGACCTTTTTTTTATAACCGGCATTACACGCTTTTTAAGATGTTTTGAAAGTATTTAAAAATAGAGAAATTGAATTACATTATTGTTAGCCTATTGTGAGACACTAATTAAAAAAATAAAAAATAAAAGGCACCAAAAAAATAATTATTAAAAATATTGTTAAAATGACGAAAATACCCTTGCCTTATTTGATGCATTATTTTGGGATGCCTTTGAAGTTTTTGGTCTTGGGGGCATTTTTGTCCAAATATTTTTGTTGAAAGACACCAAAATCACTATTCACTATTCCATTCTCTTTATATATAGATTTAGTATGATGGTATGTTATGCGTGTCATAATACATATTTTATGTATTTTGATGCATGCAACATAAACATGCATGTCATTTATGATTTTTTTTGTCAAAAAATGATTAGCTGGTGGTAAAGTTATGACAATCGATTTTTTTTGGAGCTAAGAAGACTTACAAAGATATTTCTACCTCTCTTTAACTACCATTGTGTGATTCATGAGCACAAGGAATAAAACTCAAAAACAACCGTTTGAAATATGAACTTTTTATTTCGTCCACCACTGAAACACCCTTGATGGTTGTCATTTGTAAATTGATAAAGATTTTGTCTTGTTTTACGATGGTAAAGTTTAGGACCGACACCAAACAATTAGGAAAACGTAACTTTGGCGAGGAAATTCCGAAATCTTGTCTACATACAAATCACAATTTGCATACCAAACTTAAATAAGAAGTCATACGCGTAAAAAGAAAATCACAATTCCTTATTCTGTCAATCAACTTGACGCGTATGCATAATTGATTCATTAAAAACGAAAGAATTTTTTTATGTGTATATATATATATGAGTTAAGATTCGGGACACACGCTTTTCATATGCCTTTTGACACATTTTTTTATAGATTCACTCTGTAATATATTTCAATGATCTAACTGTTTATCTTTTATGTCTCACCTCAAATATCGTCTAATAAAAAGCATCTAAATCCGAAATCACATAACCGATGAATTAAATGTAGTGTTTCTTTGTAGAATCGTATTTATGCATTTTCTTCATTATAAATGAATATTTGATAGTTTTGAATTTGTCTAATTTTTTTGTAAGAATGATCGATGACTAATGTATAAAATTTAGGCCGCGTGTGTACCCAAAACTAACTCATACATATACATATTGTTTTTCTTTTGTTTTTGGTGAGTTATATGCATATGCCTCAAGTTGATTGAGAGTCAAGAAATTGTGGTTTTCTTTTAAGCTTGTATGACTTCTTAATTACCTTTGGTATGCAAGTTCTACGTACGTTCATGATCGTTTTTCAATAAATGTCAATAAATTATTATTAACTACAAAATTACAAGGCACTAAACAGTATGTGATCATATTAATAAACAACACTTCTTCGCATTATTCCTCCAAAAATTATGAAAAAAAATCTCAAAGTTTACTATTGAATAATTGCTAAGATAACAAACTAACGGCAAGATGAACTATTTAAAATGTAATTTAATCCTCGAAATAACCTAGTAAAAAAGGAATCAAACAAATAACAAAATACAAGAAACGTCCTAAAATATCAAAATCCGATTTTGGGCTAGTAAACGATAGAATCTAGTCGAAAAAATCCGTTTGCCGTGCTCTTTGAAATGTCAAGTCATGGACCTAAATCGAACATCCAAGCTCAAATTTACAGTGCTTTGTTCTGGTCCGGTTTATGCTTTTCGACTTCATCTTTAATTCATCTACCATATCATACACGATGAGGATTTGTTTGAGAAGAAAGTGGTGCCTTTCGGTTGGAGACAAACATTTCCATTAGTAGTTAAATTATTCAGTGAGATCCAATAACTAAAGTGAATTATGTAATGTCATAATGATAGATCATAAAGATTAACCTATTAAGGGAAAGAGATTTGTAATTATAAAAGAAAAGACTGAAAGAAGGGTTGGGAGTCCACTCTAAAGTATTCTAGGAGGAAAAAAGGGTAACGTACGGTAAGGGCATAAAATTATAAACCTACATAAAATATTAGGTAGACCATACAAATAATTTGTGAAAATTAATGTAGTTTTTTCAAGCTTTTTCATGGCTCCAAGCCTCCGAGAGAGAGAGAGAGAGAGAGAGAGAGAGAGAGAGGTGATGAGAGAGGTGATGTTTGTAGTTTTGTATTTTATATCCCTCACGCACCCTCCTTAGCTATTCTACTGCTATAAATACTGCTGCCCTTCCCATAACTCATAACCCTCCATACTCAGATATTTCAGAAGCTCTAGCTAGCAAGCTTCATCTTCTTCTGCTTCTGTTGCTGCTGCTGCTGCTGGCTCATGAGTTTAAAAAGTGTGGAAGAATCTGTTAAGCTCAGGAGGGATAGCGCCATTCTCGGTTTGGTTTAACCACATATAGCGCTATCCATCCTGAGTTTCATGGCTTCTTCTTACACTCTCCCTGAGGAATTGTGGCCTTTTGAGTAAGGTTTGTAGTTTGTTTTCGCAATCTTATTACTCTTTCTTAGGAATGCTTTTGTGTTATGTTTGAGAAGGCTAATATGCTTTGCTATTTTAAAAATCTCTGTTGCAAGTGAAACCTATCTGCTTGAAAGCTGAAACATTATCAGACTCAAAGTTCATTTTGTTAAATAAGGGGATCTCGACGTGTCAAGATTTCAAAGAGACGGACTTTAAAAAGGCAGATTAGCGGGCCTTACATTTGAACAAAGAGATTTTTTTCTAGATTTTAAAGAGACATATCAACAAAACTTATATCCGAATGATGGGATGTAGGCCAGTTGATTTTGATGTTCAATTTATCTCTTCCTTTTACATTTGAATTTGATGTTTTCCTTTAATTATTTTGCTATTTGAAGCTAAATATCTCCTTAATTAAACTCAACTTGTAAAACCCCCAAAAGCCAAAGATTAAGCTAAATATTTCCTTAATAAGTTGATGATTTTCATCTGATTATTATTATTATTATTATTATTATTATTATTTGTTAAATTCCTTTGATTATTTTTGTTAATGACGAACTCCCTTTCATTAATTTGTTGCTTTGTTTGCCGCCATAGCTAAATAAAAACAGATTAAAAATATGCAAAAACAAGAAATATGAAAGTGAAGGACTTATCCGTAGTCACATGTGAAGAACTGGAGGTTGTTGACCACTTCCCAACCCAACCTGGTGAATAAGTCAGGGGCCTCTGATATTTCCCTTTCAATTGCCTGAAGTTTGGCTTAGAGATTGTGCAATTCTGGCACCTATTTTCGTACTCTTTGATTACTTGCTAACCATTTCGGGTAATAATACTTCCTTGGCTTGTTGCTTCCACTAAAATAAATACCATTCACTCATCATGACTGGCTTTTAATTTTCTTTTTCACATTGGGGATTTTATTCTCTCATGTGGGTTTAGATTTTTCGAGCTCCGTCATAAGGTATGATGGTAATCTATGGCCTGTTTGGAATTGCACTTGGAAGACTAAATGTGTTTTTGACAACTAAAAATATTTTTTTGATTGTATTTGGTAAAGAACATAACATTAGTTATGTGCTTCTTCAGCAAATACTTAACTTTAGTTAGCAATTTATTTATAAGTAAACGCATTTTCAACAAAGGCGAGAAGAAATGCTTATATTGAAACAATCCAACGCGAGCTCTACATGCAATTGATTTTATGATAGCTTATTATTGACAATTCTTAAATATTCATCATGCAATCCTTCGTAATTAAAAAAACGAATAAATTTACAAAAATTAAAGAATAAGAATTAGTATTAGTATCTAAACCGCAAAGATTATCAACTAAATTTGATGTTCAATGACTGCAGGGCTTTGCCGTTTAGGGTATGGAAGGATGGAGATGAGGACCAAAGCTCAAGTCATGCAGACCTTAGCTTCAGAAATGGAGGCTGTACTATAAACATGTTTACAGATATTGGGGGAGAGAGGGAAACAAGCAAACGTAGAAATCAGGGAACTGAGAAAAAGTTCCATATAAGATTTTTGTTTTTTCTATGCGATTAATGTATAAATAAAATACTGAATTTGCTATGTCCCCTTCACAATTTGATAATGTCCAAGATTAAGATATCGTAATGTCATGATTAATTGGACTAGGATTGTCTGCCCTCCACTTCTGGTGCCCTTTCTGTGCCCTTCTATTTTGTGTGGTCACGGTTAAGCCACGTCAACATTTTATATTGTTTTTTTATAGATATAATAAGACAAAAATGAATAGTAATATAAAATGTTGACGTGGCTTAACCGTGACCACACAAACATGAGGGCATGGGGAGGGCACTGAAAGTGGAGGGCAGACAATCCTCATCCTGTTTAATCACGTGAAATGAAAACTAAGATTATTACGATTCTTGGCTTTTTTGCATTTATTAAAATGGGTATTAAAATATGTTAATTCCTAACTTTTCTCGTGTTTAGTAACACATGAAATAAGAGATGGAGTCAATTCTACTTTAATGATTCGTTTGAAAGTGTTTTTAAAATAACTGAAAACACTTTTGATGAAACGAGCCCTAAAATCCGTCATGCAATGAATCCGTCCTCTAAAAAAACTTTCAATCATTCTAACATCATTTTCAAACAAACCATTTTTTCTTTCCTTTTTCGATACGATTTGAGTCAAAGAGTTTTTCCCTTTTTTTTTCATTGGATAATATTAAGGAGACTAATTTTTAGATCAAATTTTGTAAACTAAATGATGTGGTTGTTGATGATTGAATTATTATCTAATTATTGATCAACATGCTTATTCATTATTAGTGACACATCATTTAGGGGGGGTGTAGTCAAACTTGAATTTGAAAGGATTTTAAAATCCTAGTGTAGTCAACTAATGGATTTTAAGAATACATGTAAATCTAGGTGTAGTGACTGTAGTCAATGGAGATTTTAATTGTCAGTTTTAAAGTCCATCTAAATCTAGATGTATTAAAAAATTAAAGATTTTGTAGGATTTTATTAAGTTGTGGAGATTTTAATTGTCAGTTTTAAAGTCCATCTAAATCTAGATGTATTAAAAAATTAAAGATTTTGTAGGATTTTATTAAGTTGTGGATTTTGTAGGATTTGAGAGGAGGAAGTATATATAACAAAGACTAAATAGAATCCTACCTCACACCATAGGATTTCAAATCCTAGTTGAACGACTCCTCTTCTTCTCATTGCCAGCCACTTTCTTTGCTTTATCTTCTTCCTTCATTTTTGCCATATTTTCTTCAATTTTTGTTGTTGGGTTGCATCATTTTATGCGATTTTTTCTTCAATTTTTTGTTGTTGGGTCGCAATCTTTCTTCATGTCCGCAATGTTTTCGTTGCTGCTGGACCCTCATGCTAATTGCTGCTATGTGTGCGGCATGGGTTCATGAATGAATAAGGTGACAACGAATGAATTCGGTTCTTCATGTCTGCTTATTTATGCTCTTTTTTTTGGTACCATGAATGAATTCGTTTCATTAATAAATATTAAGAATAAATAAGGTGTCAACGAAAGGGATAAGAATAAAGTGAGGGAGGAAGTAGGATTGGAAATGGGTGCACTGGGGATCTTTGAGGAGTTGAGTTTATGTGATAATCTTGACTTCTTTTTTTTCGGCTCCAAGGGATGCAGCTCCATATCATGAACAGCTTCATTTGATTAAATTTATGACCTAGATACATTTATCACCATTTGATTTATTTGATGGTTAAGATTCAACATTACAAAATCTTTCAAAATCTATAGAAATTTGTCATTCAAATCTTCTCAAATCTTCCAAAATCTATAGGATTTTGTAGAAGTTTATAATCCTATGAAATCCATCACATATCAAAATCTATTAAAATCCTCTCAAATCCAAGTTTGACTACACCCCCTTAGTTTGCAAGTTTGGCTTAACAATTTGGTCACCCTAACATTATAGTATTTTTTGCTTACCTTTTGTTAAAATCACACCACATTTAGTGGTTATGAGAGGAAAAATTCTAATTTTCGACTTCTCCACATTTATTTAAAACATCGAGTACCTTCAAAATTTAGAAATTAGGTCAACTGGGAAGAGTAATTGATTCAATTCTCATTCCTTACCACCCTTATTTTGGACTTCCCCAATTGCTTACTTCTTTGATACGTAGTAAGTTTTTTTTTTTCCTAAAAGACTTGTTTGCTTACTCGGAATGCGATGCAAAGAATGATTATCTATACCCATTTCAGTCATATCATATTATTACCAGTAGTTGTTAATCTCGTGAACAATTAGATATCATTACGATATCGTTACCATACCTAAAAATGTAGGTACACATGCCCTATAGTTGAGGTAAGATATTTACCCACAAAATATGTAGAGGAGGCCACCCCATGAGCACTTGTAATTTTGGTAATCGAATTTGCTTGTGGAAGATATTTGATGGCCCATTGGGCTTGAATTGATACGCAATTGGGCTTCGTTACGTTTGGGCTTTGACAGCTCATTGGGCTTCAATTCATGGTAACCACAATTTTAGTTACGGCGTCAGGCCCAACAGAGATATTTTTCTGAGCGCGAAATCTAGCCGTTAAAATCGTCGCTACAGATAAAGATATAACAACAAAAACATATGGTTGCAGGCCTTCTGCAACATTCACACTCTTTTCTTTATAAAATGGAGTCTGGAATTTGTCTGTTTAAGAATTTGAAAAATGGCGAGTGGTCTCTCACACCACCACCTTCTCTGCATGTATTCCTCAAAAACCCACCCACCGTTTTCAAAAACGCAAACACTTTTCAGAAACCCGAAATCCTCCTCCGTTGCTCTCCGGACCCTCCCGAAGTCGTTGTCTCCGAAAAACTCCAACACTTCGCTGCAAAGTTCGCCGGAAGAGTCGAAGCCCGCCAGCGCTCTTAAGCGGGCCGACCCGCCCGGCCAAAACCCACCTCCCAGATTGTCTTCTTTCGACTCCCTCTTCGTCCGCCTTCGTCATTTGAGGTAGATTTTAATATTATTTTTATGTACACAATTTCAAATTCATGGGTGATTAGCTTTGGTGTGTTGTGGGTTGTTGTAAATTTGTGATTTGATTCATTGGAATATGATTGCAGAGATGAAAGGTTTAAGCTTGATGGGATTTTTGTGGACATTCTGTCGATTGCATTGCCTGCTGCTCTGGCTCTTGCTGCTGACCCCATTACCTCTTTGGTTGACACAGCCTTTGTTGGGCATTTAGGTATCAACTTTGTTCCTTGATTATGCTTAACTAAATAATAATGTTTGATTTTTTTTTGTTAATTGATACAATTATGTGTGTATTTGATAAATAATATAAGAATCCATGTCGGATTTGACAAAATAAATTACAATTAACAAATGGTTCTACTCCTAATGACACTGAGGGTTATGTGATAAAACTCCATACCTGCTGTGCTAATAGGCGGTAAGATATTAGCAGTGGTCCTTCGTCCGTGTATCTGAAATCTTGACAGTTTCTGCATTGTGTAGGGTCGGTTGAATTGGCAGCAGTTGGGGTGTCAGCTTCAGTATTCAACTTAGTTTCTAAATTGTTTAACGTTCCATTGCTCAACATCACTACATCTTTTGTTGCTGAAGAGCAGGCATTGGCTAGCAAGGCCGAGGATGGTAATTAGTAACTTTTTCTAGAAAGATTTGTTATATTTGAAGTTTAGTAATAATACTTCACTTTAATCAAAATGGTTTTGTGAAGATTTGCAGGGTGACAGGCAGAGCAAGAAGCTCCTTCCCTCGGTGTCGACGTCATTGGCTCTTGCTGCCACCTTTGGCGTAGCTGAAGCTGTTGCACTTTTTCTTGGGTCGGGTGTCTTGATGAATGCCATGGGTATATATGCTGTATGTCAATCTTCACCAATTATCAGTTTAAAGTGATGCATGCTACTTTGTGCTACTCTATTCTCCAAATGTATCTTAGTAGTACTTCCGTCGAATTCAGTTTGTTTATTGTCTTGGTGCAGTTTCTTTCTTTCACATGATTATGAATATCATGATTGATTTTGGAGTTGAATTTCTTGTTTGTTTAGGTAGTTTTTACTGTCGCTTTTTCACTAGTATGTAGCAAACTTTTTTTCTTCCTTTTCTGCGTTATTAGAGACTTTATCACAGCATTCAAATGAAATTGAAAGGGGTATCAAGGTTTCCATACCTTGAAAGTGGCTTCAAGGTTTCAAAGTTGGCTGATAAGGATGGAAGAGAAAGACTAGTATATGGAGTAGGAAATTTTTCTCACCGTGGGATATGTAGCATTTTGACATTAACTGACTGATGTGTTTCTGGATTTTTTTAATGAAGTTTGATATTGTTATAGGATTCACCAATGCGAATACCTGCGGAGAGTTTTCTTGCCGTAAGGGCATTTGGTGCTCCACCGATTGTAATTGCACTTGCCGCACAAGGCACATTTCGTGGCTTTAAAGACACAAAGACGCCTCTGTATGCTGTTGGTATGTATTGTTCTGCATGTTTCTGAACTCAACTGTATTGTTTTCCAACTGAGAAAATGACAATGTCTGCTCTTTTATCTCAGTTGCTGGCAACTTACTTAATGCTATATTGGATGCAATATTGATATTTATTTTTGATTTTGGAATCCGCGGTGCTGCTATTGCTACGGTGATTTCTGAGTACGTCAACGATGTGGTAAACTTAATTTACTGGTGGATTTTGATCTTGATATTCCTATCATAACATTCTGTCAAAGTTTTCTTTCTAACACAACTCTTCATGTCTATTTTTCGCAAGGTACATGATCGCTGTTATTCTTTTGTGGAAATTGAATAGCGAAGTATTACTTGTCCCTACCTATATTGATGGGAGAAGAATCATCGGTTACCTTAAATCTGGTAGGTTCTTTGTGAACTTGTTTATGGAATATAGATGATGGGGATAATTGAGTTTTTTCTAAATGCCCCTTGTATTTGTCAGGGGTCCTTCTTATTGGCAGAAGCTTAGCAGTTGTTGTAACTACGACACTAGCCACATCCGTGGCAGCCCGGGAGGGTCCTATCCCCATGGCTGGCCATCAGATTTGCATTCAAGTTTGGTTGGCAGTATCTTTGCTTACCGATGCTTTAGCACTGGCTGGTCAGGTGTGACATTTTTACTTTACAAGTTTCATACGACGTGAACAATATACACAGAAGAACTGAATGAAATAAATTATGTGAACGAACTAGATCTAGTTTAATCATTACAATTATGTTTCTTCACAGACACTTCTCGCCAGTGGTTACTCCCAACAAGATTATGAACAAGCACGCCTAGTAATTTATAGAGTTCTACAGGTTCTTATTTTTCTTTTCAACTGTTTCATTCTCATCGTTAATTGATATCCTTTTTTTCCTCTGAATCTACATTAACTGTTCTTTGAATTTCAAACAGATTGGTTTAGTGACGGGAATTGGTTTGGGAATTATGTTATTCATCGGTTTTAAAGCGTTTTCTAGCTTATTCAGCACAGACCCTCAAGTCCTGGCAATTGCATGGTCTGGTTTATTGGTAGGAAACTACATATCTCAACAGTTTACTTTTTGGAAGCCTATGGACTATTACTTGCTTCATGTGTGCATTAGTTGCACTGCTACACATACCTGATATGGATATTATTTGCCAGTTTGTTGCTGGATCTCAGCCAATAAACGCTCTAGCTTTTGTTATTGATGGACTGTACTACGGAGTTTCAGACTTTGGATTTGCTGCCTATTCGATGGTATTCCCGGATCCTATCAGGAACAACAAAATGGTTACATCATATGGTCTCCTCTCACCTCTCTTTTTGTTTGGGCAGGTGTTAGTAGGACTGATTTCTTCCGCGGTCATACTTGTTGCCTCTCCGTCTTTTGGCCTTGCTGGAGTCTGGACCGGGCTGTTTCTCTTCATGGCATTGCGCGTAGTAGCCGGGATTTGGAGGTAAACTAATTTCTGTACGAGCTCCTGTCATCACGCAACTTGAACTTCTTCCTGACAAATACTATTGCACTCCAGGTTGGGCACAAGAACCGGACCATGGAAATTGGTCTGGGATGAGAGGAAACAGGAAGGTTAACCGTGACGAATGTTGAATCTCCTGGGACAGGAGGTAAAAATACTCATCGGGGGGGCTATCGAACACAAGTAACTGTCTGAAGTCTGATGCTGCTGGTGTAACCTGTTTTCAAACACAGGTTATCCTAAGGTGGTCAAGGGCCTGCCGGATTATTAAGACGACCTGGATCAACAAGAAAGAGTGACTTCGACTGGTTTCCGACTACTCACTAAATTTAGTATGTCGGGATGCAGATGATGATCGGCGTTCCAAACGAAGCTTTCTTCCCGTCCATACTTCACCAGGTTCTTGTATAACATATGATAGCATAAAACGCCAATAAATGTTTACAAAACAACATCAAAGATTCTGAAATTGAAAGGGAATTCTTACACCATGAAAGATATAGATTTATTTATATTTTCGGGTTAAAACATACAGCTAAATCTTCCTATTTCGATTCAAAGAAAATTTCAATAGAATTCCTTATCAAGTAAAAATCACAACTAAGAGTAAGGGAACCATGAATAATGCAGCCCCTGCTCTTCCATTACACCGGAATGATAGCTTTGTCTAACTAAATCTGAATCGAAATCCACGTCTAAATATCCGTCCTGCGTATGATTCGAGCTTCCAGGTATGTCGACTTGTGGTTGTGTCTGAAATTGTATAGGGAGACAATGCATCATCCTCTCCCATTGTTGTTCTTGAGCAGCATCAATGCCATAGGTTTTTTCTGCAGACCAGCAGTTATGCATGTAGTCAAGTCTGTTGTAGAGCTCCCTCTGCATTCCGATGTCATTCGATGCATTGATGCCATAACCTGGACTATTGTTGTACTTATCGTCTAAGTCATCTAAGTAAGCATAAGTATGTATGAAGCCATCGCGATTATGGCCATTTAAATTTGTAGTTTCTGCTAAACCTCCCTGCAATTGTTGACCAGTTATCGATCCCTTCATTCCAGCATCATCAGATTGAACATTTTTCTGCTCGTTATGCATATTGTTGTACATATCATCTAAGCCATTTTGGCTTCCAGATTCCAGAATCACCGGGAACTCTTTCACCACTGCTTCCCTCATTGCCGGTGTCTCAAATTTGACATCATTTGAAGGGTTGCAACCGTCTCTTAAGGTAGCATTGGAAAGCTCTAATTCCTCAGTCACCAATCCCACAGCACAAACCATTTCCTGCTTCGGCTCTCCGGGCAGACAGTCCTCAAAGAAACCCGATCTTTCCTTTGCCTGATCCGCACTGTTATATGTTGACGATGACTCGTAGGACGATGGTTTAGTCGTTGTGGGTGACACAAAATTAGAGCAGGAGTCCTTCAAATCCATGGTGTTCTTTGCGAAGTTGAGCCGGGCCGAAGCACCATAAATTGCCCAAGCAGCTTTATCATAAGCAAGTGCAGCTTCCCAGGCTGTAGGGAAAGTCCCAAGCCAAAGACGGTTATTCTTCTTCTTCGGTACAGCGCCGCCTGTAGCGTGAATCGGTTCTCGGATTTCCGCCACCCATTTTCCCCAAGTCCTCTGCCTAACACCCCTGTAAACACAAGCGGAGTTCTCAGGCCCTCCTTTCCCTCTCATACACCCTTTTGTGGAGCCCTTCGCGGGAACCCTCCGAGTCTTCTTCCCTCCATCTTTTTCAAAATCAAGCCTCTCATTGTAGTTCTTCCACCTAGCCAGAGTGTCCTCTATCGAATCGCACCCGTAGCGCCTCTTCCGCAATTTCCTATCCCTGAAAAGTTGAACCACATCCAAAGTTAGTGTCAGCTTTCAAACAATAAACACGAACAAATTAGCTTCCAGGCACCTCTCGTTTGAGATTGGGATTGCTTCGGTCGAAAACGCTTATGCTTATAAGCACGCTTTCATTACAAGCACTTTGAAATTTTATTATAAAAATCCAAGTACTTCCGTTAACTTAGAGCTTTTGCTAAACGTTCTTTCGTCACAATTACATTGCCAAAAGCACCTTACTAGCACTGCTCCCGAAAACGCTTCTAACTTTTTGCACCAGACGCAGTGTTGAACCATTTTTAGCAATTTCAGAAGCAATCCCATCCCAAAGAGGAAAACGTTCCAAGATTTCCTAAAACTTGGATTTCTCAAAGGAAATGAACCACACAGAAGAACCCAGATGAAATAACAGATAAAAACCCAAGAACTCACCCGTCGGAAGCCTCGGACGCCATGCGAGTTCAGAAATCTGCCTGCTTTCTTCTTCCTTCAGGGCGTCAAATATGCAGAAAATATGACCTTTTCGTTCTAATTAGCTGAAAATCTAATAAGGGTTTATGTAGGGTTTAGGTTTGAACAGGTTTTTGCCCCTTGAGCAAGGTTTCGAGGCGTTTTTGAGGAGCTGGGGTTTTCTCTGTTTGCGGCTTTGTGGGGGCAGATACCAATAAAAAACAACTAGGCAATGGCGTCGCTGTCTGACTTGGGGACGAAGGTACTGTGAGATACTCCCGAAAAGAATTAATATGAATTTGATGATATGAACAGCTCATGGGACGATTCGTGGCCCCTCTTTCGACACGTAAGAGTCGTACTCTGTTTTGTCCTTTCGGTTTCTTGCCCACGAAGGCTTTACTTTACTTTTCTTTTGCATTTGCATTTATAACTGGCAGCTGCGGCTGGTTTATTCAGAGCAGTTCCAATGTATGAAAGGAAATCTAAAATTTTAATGAACTTTTTTCGTTTTCAGCAATTCATAAAAGAATGAATCGAAAAAAAACCTATGAATATACCGGCTACAACAAAAGACTTCATGATAGTCAATATGGGCCCCCACCACCTATCAGTGCATAGTGTTATTTGACTCATCATTATTTTAGATGGTGAAGATGTTATTGATTGTAACTCAATATTGGGTTATTTACACCGAGGAATGAAAAAAATTGTGGAAACTCGAACAATTATACAATATTTGCCTTATGTAACACGGTCCGGAAATCACTTAAATCCCCTCTAATGAACAGTAATTGCCTTTTGTATCTCCACCCTTAATTTGAATAGTCATGACAATATGCAATAAAATAATAGTATTTTTTATTTTATGAAATAATAAAAAATAATTTTATTTCAAATTTCAGATATGATTTTTAATCGGTCTCATTGTACCACGTTTCATTAAATAAGAAATTACAACCCAAAGTATTTGAGAAAATATAAAATGATGGTGTAAGGTGGAAGATACAGATAAGATATTTATAGAAAAATTAAATCTTTTTTTTTTGGATTTTTTTATTAATTGTTTACATTTTTTTTACATTTTTAATTAATTTTTTACATTTTATTAATTTTTTATTGCTTTTTTCCAATTTTTTTTTATTAATTTTATAATGTGACTGACGTCATCCTAACATCAGCCTTGCATCAGTTTGCCCTAAGGCACTTGCCCTTGCGATTCGAGCCCGCCCTCTCACTCGAGCCCCTCTCAGTCCAATCGCCTACATGGGTTGGAGTAAGGAGGGAAGGCAATTGGATTGAAAACCTCCTCGGTCCACCGGGCAATCCACATCAATGGAGTTGCTCTAAGAATTCACTAGTACAAGCATGGACAAGGTTGCTGTTCGAAAAGGCTCGGAAAGACTCTTATGAGTAGAAGTGCTCGAGAATTATTAAAGTACTTGTTAAAAAAGCACTTTTAATATATAGGTGTTTAAGAGCCAAACTGTTTTCTACTAGAACAGTTCTAAACAAACGCTTAATTTTGGTTTGAATGTTTGAGTTCACATGTTATAATTCCTTTTTTTAGATAGTAGCCTTGTCAGCAGGCACAGAGGTGGGCATCTTGAATGGGCTTTCAGTTGGGCTTCATTGGCCCATCAATTGTCCTTCAAATATTGGGCCGATGGAGCAAGTTTGTGAGTTTTGGGTTCTATTGCCTTGGCAGGGACGTCAGCCTTGTCAGCAGGCGCAGAGGCGGACAGCCCTTGAATGGGCTTTCAGTTGGGCTTTATTGGCCCATCAACTGCCCTCCAAATATTGGGCCGCTGGAGCCAGTAAATGCAATAAAGGAGGAAGTAAAAGCTGAATTTTACAACACACATCACATATTTACATTTTACTCAACCGAGTTTGAAATCTTGGCTTCAACCTCCAATCTCAGCCGTTAATAATCTTCCTCGCAACACTTACCGTCCATCTGTAAGACTCTCAAAGCTTGTAGCACAAAGCTTCCCTGCATCCAACGTCATTTAATCACGTACACATCACACGCATTCGACGTCCCTCCTGCAAAAGCCGCCCTTTGTTCTCGCGCGCTTAAAATCCGTTAATATTTGCAGAGAGCCAAACACCCACACGCACTCACACACTCACTCTCCGCCATTACCATTTGCCTCCTTCCTTCTCAGCTCCCTCTCTCTCTCTCTCTCGCTCCCTCTCTCTCTCTCTCTCTCTCTCTCTCTCTACTTTCTCTCTCTCTCTCTCTCTCTCGCTCCCTCTCTCTCTCTCTACTTTCTCTTTCTCTCTCTCTCTCTCTCTCTCTCTCTCTCTCTCTCTCTCTCTTCGACTGATCCCTCTCTCTTTTGCCGTCGTACTCTCGCCGTCGACAGAATGTTCTACTCGCACCAGCTTCTAGCTCGGAAAGCTCCTCTGGGTCAAATCTGGTAAAACCTCACTCAGATTCTCCGATTTCTCTCACTTTTTCCACACGATTTTTCGTTGAATCTATTTTTCACATGTATTGCTCTGTTTTTTTTTCCCGTATACTTCACTGTTTTTATTCTTGCATTTTCATCGTAATTTCATGCAGTTTCGCCAAGAAACTGACGTTTTCGCTGGATTTTCGAGTTTTATAGTCTATTTTGTTTTTATTTTTCTTTGGAATTATGATTTTTCATGCCATTTTTCTCTTGGAAACTCGAATTTTAACTATTTTTTCTTTGCAAATGGTGAACTCGCGAAGGAGGGCTGCTACAATGCACGCTAAAATCAACCGCAGGAAGCTCGATAAGCTCGATCTCATCAAGATCTGGTAATTCCTTACTTCTTTCTCTTCCTTTTTCACTTCTTCAAATTTTCAGAGTTCTCAGCTTTCGCCGATAATCTTCACTGGTTTTTTGTGCAGCTAAATCCCATGGGATATAATTCTTCATGATTTTTTGCATTTTTTTTTAAATTTTGCAGCGAAGAGATTTTGAATCCTTCGGTTCCCATGGCTCTTCGTCTCTCCGGGATTCTCATGGGTAAACTCTCCCTCCCTTCCTCTCTCTCTCTCTCTCTCTCTCTCTCTCTCTCTCTCTGTGTTACCATTTCGCTTCGTTTGCGTTTCCAGGTGGAGTCGTCATCGTCTACGAACGAAAAGTGAAGCTCCTATACGGTGACGTTCCGATCCTTCTTTCTTTTTTCGTTTCGAATTTGGGACAATTTTGATTTCAAAATTTTCGATCAAATGTTTTCTGACTTCTTCTGTTTCTGTGTGTTGCTCTCGTTTCCGTACAGAGGATGCGACTCGTCTACTGGTACTATTTCTCTTCGAATTCCTTAATTATTTTAATTTCCGATTTTTCTCTATTTGTTTAATTGATTTTTATATTATTTTTCATATCCGAGTGTGCTGCTGTAGGTCGAATTAAACGAAGCATGGAAGACGAAACCTGTTGGGGACCCCACCGTCCTCCAGAAAGGAAAATCACAGGCCAGGTGGGTCCCTCCCCCATGCTGCTTCTTCTTCTCCAAGTTACCGAAAGTTTCAGAACCGGCGCATTTTAGAACCACCGGCGTAGTTTAGAGTGACATTTGTAGTGGAGGGGCAGGATTGTCATTTGACACGTGGGTTTTTGTCGTCTCCTTTTTTCTGCAGAAAGGAAGCTATTACGCTGCCTGAGAATGAAGACACAGAGATTGAAGGAATGCTGAATTTTTCCCACGGCCGCAGCGCCTCCATGCAGTTTCAGCAAACCTCCTATTTTGCTATGGTAAAATGTCGAAACTCTCCGGGTTTTTGTACAACATTTACCTACATTTCAGACTCTCATGGATGGTCCATTAAGGGTATTTTTGTCAATCAGGGGAAACTGTCTGTGTGCCTGTCACTTGATAGTGTATGAAAGGTGTTTGAAGAATTTACTGAATAGGGTTTGTGAGTAGAAGATTTAAATGATGGGTCAAGTTTATGTGCCCTGATTATTCAACTATTTTTATTGCTTGTGTTTTATGAATTTACGAAACTCAAAAATATTTGATCTAAAAACGCTTTCAATCATTTAAAAGCGTTTCCCGAATGAGCCATAGTTTCTGTTTGAGGAAAGCTATACTACCAGTTATGACACTGATTTAAACTTTTTTGTTCTATGGCGATGCGCCATGGCTCGTTGTTACATTAGAAGGGACGAATTGTGTTCTTTTCCACTGTTGTATTATGCCTTACAGTTTTTGTGTATGATAGGAAGATGCCTATGTAGGAACTGCATACAAAAACATTCTGAATTGATTGAACCCGCTGCATTGCCTCGTTGAGCTATTGTCTATCTTTGCAGCGGCTTGATAGTGTCGATGAACAATATGTTAACAACAACGCAGCAGGGGAGGAAGATCCAGCTCCGCAGCTCTACCAAGGTTGTATCATTCTTCTAATCTGATTTCTTCGTAATTTTAAGGTTTGAGTCTTTTGTCCACATGTCCAAAGCTTGTTCATCTGCTAACACAAGTTACTCTCTCATTCAGCTGATGTCGAGAATATCACCTTAGCTGAACACTTTGATCCATTTCAAGCTGATCATTATATGTACAATCGCTTGGAGAGGTGAGACGTGTTTCAAACCTCCTACATGAAAACCCTATGTTTTTAAAGTTGTAGTCATAGTCTTATATGTGTTTTCTATGTGGATGGAAGATTTGAGATCGAAGGGGATGAAGAGACACAGTTTAACTTCACGTCAGGAGAGCACACACACATTCCCATACCCCCTTCCCCTCCTCGCGATGAACATCAGGAAGGTCAGATCATCCCTTTACCTATAAGATAATTTCTGTTTTTCTAAATTTAGATGAATTTAGGAGTAGGATACAAGTCAAGTTTAATTTACCTAGTTACAAGCATGAAATTCTTCCTGATCTCAGGGCCTCCTGCAGCTCATACAAACCAAGATGATCAACATCCAGATCACCAGGCCAATCAGCCAGATGAAAGCAAGGAAATTAGACAGGTAGCCAGTAAATATCATGTTTTCATATAACACATCTTCTAAACTTGGAAAAATTAACTACAAACTAATCAATCTTGGATTGTAGATGAAGCTGGTTCAAGAGAGACAGGGGACTAGAAAAAGGAAAACAAGAAAGCAAGCATCTGGAATGGATTTTGAACAAACAATCATTCCTGGTCATGTATACCAATCTTGGCTCCGAGATCCTTCAGATCTATCACGAGATGCAAGAAAACGAAAGGTTTGTCGCTGATCTCTAAGTTGTATTTATCAGCTTAAGCCAAATCCATTTAAGGCAGGTGAGACTAAATGCGTACATACTAACTCCAAGTTGAACTAGGATGGGTTACTTTTCGATTGTGGCTCACAACATAAATTTTATTTCAAGGTTGTTGAAAAAACTGTTGGATTGTATGTTACCAAGTACAAACTATAACTGAAAATGCTTTATACTCTTTGTATTTACAGCGCAAAGATGTAATGGCAACTATGAAGATGGCTAACCTCATGGACCTGCCACCTAAAGTACTAATGGAAGATTTATTTACAACTGGAAGTAAAAACGTATATTATCCACGTCCTCTCCTTGACATGTGGATGAAAAGTGTCCGAACTCCCCGTGAGTCTCCTGCCGGTCAGTACTTGTTATTTTGTTTTGAGAACTTTCTCATATATGATAATTGAAGAAGTGAAGAAGAAAAAGTACCTAATAGTTGCTCTGTCTGCAGGACGAACCACTTCACCCCTGCCCCCAGGAACATCGTCACCAATACCGCCTGAGAGACAAAACTCTGATGGTCCAGTGGAATATGTAAGCCAGTCCACCTTCTATTAGTTGTTCATTTTCCAAAAAGACGATTAAGCTCATGTCTGACAAGTACAATGTGTTAAAATGTTAAAATGTGAAGCCTTTTCAAGATTTTCATAGTGGAGTTGGCTCCCAGTCTTCCATAGATAAGCAACGGCCAAGTTCTGGTGTGGCAAAAGGCAAGAATGATCCAACAAGTGTACTCATGGAAGGACTGACTGCTAATCTTAAGAACATTGGCTTAGAGGGAAATGATACTAATCCAATGGCCACGCCTGGAAATTCTGGTACAGTTAAATTTGTTTAATACTTTTCATACCTTGGATATTTGGTTAAAAGCATTTCAAACATATTCAGTGATTTTCTAATCAGTTATTTGCTTCACTCAAATGTACAGATGACGTAAGATCCATCCCGAGCTCAGCATCAGGGCAGGCAATTCCTTCAGAAGGCAATTCTGGACGGTTAGTAAAATGTTTTTATCAACCAATATATTAAGATATTCAAAGCTATAAAATGTTTCATGAATTCTTTCTTTGGACAATTACCATGAAATGTCACATGCAATTAGAGATTTGTTGCTTCCTCCTATATCCTGTGATGAAGTACTGGCTGTGGACAGATCCGGCAAGAAAAGGCCTCATTCTGCATCCGGGGGCAACATTAGACTTGAACCACTATTGGAAATGAGTCACCCCGATGTACATTTCGAGTTGTCGAGGTCACCTGAGCAAGGCCCGGTATTTGATCAAGGTATATTATACCTTACTACTCCTTCCTGTTGTTGCAGCAACCAAAGTCATGGTGGTTAACTTTTTTCCTTTCAGTAGGATTTCAATCACCATTGTAACTCCGTTTTGCAGAACTCTTGGTGGAAACAGGACCAACTCAAACTCAAAAACCGATCGTGGAACAACCGCTTGACAAAACAACTGATACTATCAGAAGGTAAGGTCGTCTATGAGATCTGCTGCATTTGCTTGGTGCACAAGTAATTTCCAGTTTCGGTTGCCTGATTGCGTTTTCCTCTTGTATTTAAATGATTGCAGGGTTCTGAAATCACATTTTGAGACAGAGGGAGCTCCTCAGGTCGAATCCCTGGACAACCTAACCGCAGGAAGGAACCGAAAAGAAGCAGCTATGCTCTTCTACAAAACTTGTGGTACTTACCTATCCA
The DNA here is from genome assembly GCF_916048215.2 of Malus sylvestris. Taxonomy (NCBI): domain Eukaryota; kingdom Viridiplantae; phylum Streptophyta; class Magnoliopsida; order Rosales; family Rosaceae; genus Malus; species Malus sylvestris. The sequence goes on from NC_062271.1 coordinate 25,196,314, forward strand.
TATGTTACGTGCTCCTTTAATTGCAATGATTTGTGTTACAGCATTTAACATATGAACCTTGTTCGAAACTAAGACGGGATCATAATGTATAACTCTGCGCAGTTCTGGCTACACGGGATGTCATAAGAGTCGAGCAGAGGACCGCTTACGGGGAGATTTTCATATCGAGAGGGCCGAAAATGTGAACGAGGTGAGATCACACCTAGTGTCCTACACTTGTAGGTCGTTAATTCCCACCTACATTACGACCTAATCAACATGGAATTAGTGATACAATTAGAATTAGATGAAGAGATTAGAGATTACCTCATCTTTTTACAGTTTAAGCTTTTATCAAATTACTCCTTTTTTTAGCCTTGTCACGGGGAAGCTGCTGTTCCTCGCCAGAGCTCCTTTATAAATTAATAATATCGTTAATTTTACTTTTTGCTAATTGAGTTACTCTTTTTTTGATATATTTTTAATTCAATCTCAATATCTGACAAAGGAGAAATGAAGTTCAATTTTTGTTTGGTCCAGAATATTTTCAATTTTATCATATGGAAAAATGTACATAAATGCTTGGATCACTTGCCCACATGCGAGTTCGTTAGCGGACGAGTGCGTCATGAATCTAAATTTTACAATAACGAAGTAGACTCCAGTGGGTTTTATAAAAGTTCAAAATGTATAAAGGATATGAGAATTTTTTAGTGTGCTGGAAACACTGCCAAATACACCAAATTTCATAATACAAGTAGTTAATTTTTTTAAAGTATTTTGGTGCATCGAGCCGTGTTTCCGGCACATTAAAAAATCTCTCAAATGATAGGGTTGGTATCGATAATACAGGTAATTCTACGCATTGTCAGTGATACTGTGACAAAAAATCTGTTGTTCAAATTGGAAATCATCAACGTAACAACACCATACAAGAAAAGAAATTTAATTGGACAAAAGAATTCCTCCAAAATTTAATCGCCTCGTTCAAGGAGAAATTATGTCCTACAACCGAATATATATCTTTTTGATCACGAGACCACAGAAGCGATTCTTACAAAAGCACAGATAATGCACAGGGCATGATACACTAAAAGCATATGAATACAACAGAACATCTTCAACTACCACCAAAACATGCCAACCATATGACTACAGAAAAACGTCCATGATTCCAACAAATCTTCATCTCAAAAAGTCGTCGACTGCATGATGCACCGAAGGCAATGCCGTGACTACTAATCTTACATACATGGTACATCAGCTACCACACCACCGAGTCGGGCGTTTTCCTGCATCCAGTGATTCCAACAGAAAACCAAGACAAAAGTGAGACATAGAAAGAACGACGTATGCCCAGGACAAACTTAATTACTTTCATTTTTTACCATGAACGATATTCACCGACTCCAAAAGAAAATCAAGAATACAAAAGTGAGACGTAAAAAGCTGGATTTTGTGGGACGACTTAAAATCTTTATGCTTGTTGCACAAGGAACTTATCATCGACTGATTTGAGCCAACCTACAACAACTTCAAACACAAAATTTGGTGCTAGAGAGACCTTCCATTTGTTGTTTGATTCACTTAAAATACAATGCGACTCCACACAAGGGCAATTATTAGTTATCATCATAAAACCAGATAACGGAAACCAAACATTTATACAACCATTTAAAGACAAGGTTAATGAAAATGTGTTAAATTTTCATACAGAGGGTGCGTGCGACCAAGAGCAAGTTAGGGTAGCTGTGGTGCATCTGCTTGCATGTCTCGCCGAAAAAAAAAACTGTTAAATGTTGTGCACAGCACACAAGGAGACTCGACAGGAATCTAGAAAAAAGCCATCCTAGGCATAAGATATGTCTTTGAGTCCTAAAGGAAGTGGACAAGCTCAGCTACCAGAGAAAGGGTTCGGAAAAGAACCCTAAGAGGGACTAGAACCTGGACTGAAGTAAGTAGATATATTGAAAGTTAGGAAACTTCAAATTCAAATGGAGACAATGCAAGTTTCGATATGTAAAACAAGGAACACCAAGTGACGTGGAAGAAGCAAAGATCACACAGATTCAAGAGACAGTGCAAAACATGGGAGTATTGGTCATCCATTCAAATGTTAAGCTGTGTATAGAATCTCAATCCTATCGGAAACAAAGGCACATGTATAGATGGATGGAAAATTTGACACACTCCAGATTAAATGCAAGGGACTTTGGCATGATTTCTCTCCTTCCATGATCTCTCACAACATCTAGTACACGGCACAAGGATATGAAAACTAAGCATGATAAACAATTGTTAACAACACCACTATAATTTTTCAAGGTTTTAAAAAACGAACCTCAATGCAAGCTTCTGGTGAATTTGTGATGAGATGTACAGGGGTACGTGAGTTTCCCACCAGGCATATGACTTTTTCGCGAAAGTGTACGCTTTGCATAGGAAACTAAAGTAAAATACCATGTATTCACACTGTATGAATATAGGAACTAAACTAGCCAGAAAAAGAAAAACACCCTAACATCACCACCACAAAACACCACCAGCTAGAATTGCGCAATTACTCCAACGCAACAGACCTAGAAGCTTTGTACCGTAGCTTCCTATTGTGATTTTCCTGCCGAAATTTTCCAAAACAATGAGTTAACAACTTCCTAATATGGGATGCAGGGCACACAATCTTGACAAATTAACGATTAGTAGGCGGCATTGTCAAAATTCCATCAAGACTCACATGAAATTCTCCGAAAATTTACTAAATTCAGTAAAGGGAATCACAGCATACAAACTCCATGTCGGAAATTACATATCATGATCATTTGACTGCATTGACAAAATCCCATTAAAATTCCACTGCAGTTCTCCGAAAATTTACTAAATTCGGCAAAAATGCTCACCTGCTCAAGAACCTTAGTGGAGCTCTGCTCAACGAGCCTGGTCCAAGTCTCAATCTTGACAAGCATTTTCTCATACAAGTCCTTGACGCCGGCAGTGTAATTCGTAGCCTCCGAACCCATCAGCCTACTGATGCTCCCAACCTCCAAACCCTCACTGCACATATCCAGCTCGCTCTGATCCTTGTTGTGCTGCTTCCGCTGATCCAAGGTCTCCTCTCCCTGGTCGACATTCATCGGCGAAACCCTAAGCTCGCAGTACAAATTTGGGAACGGCGAGCTAGGGCTGAAATTCCCGTAATGGGCTCAGAACGCAGGCCCAATGTTGACGATTTGGATCCGTTTGAGCTCGAATGAGTGCTTGGATGGACGGAACTGGTAGGCCCGGTACTCATGAGTGTGGATCGTCTGATCGAAGCCGGAGAAGCGAAGAGGAGAAAGAGGGAAGGGGTGAGAGTGGGAGCGCCGTCGGAGCCCTCGGAAGGGCCTTGGATTGGGATGTTGAGATTGGGGATGGAGGATAGAGAGTTGGAGACAGAGAATTCTCGGAGGGAGGGGCGGAGGTGGGTTCTGCGGCGGCCGGAGAACCAGCCGAGGAGGTGGGAGGAGGGGGATTGGGCCTGCTGGGCTTGGGTGAGGCGGCGGAGGGCGATGGGGTCGACCCGGCCGGAGGAATTGTAGAAGGAGAGGGTGGAGGCGGAGCAGAAGAAGGCGGTGACGGTGGCGATGAGAGTGGCGGAGGAGGTAGAATTGGGAGAGTCGTCGGTGAGGGTAGGGAGGATGTGGCTGACGTGGCCGAAGATTAGGCCGTCGACGGAGCCTGGCGATGTGGAGAAGCGTTGGATCATGGAGGCTAGGGCAGGGCCGGATATTGTTACCTTGTCTATGGAATGGTCTTCCATTGCACGAGAAGATTGGCAGACACAGAGAGAGCGCGCGAAACAGAAATGGGGAGTTTTTTTTTATATATTTTATTTTATTATTGAGAGTGCGTGAAACAGAAATGGTATCCCATCAATATTAGGAGAGGAAGTTCGGCTAAGCCACACAATAAGCAGCTTAATTTGGCATTGAATTCGTTATCTGCAAGATTCGAATCTAAAACCTTTAAGTTCCAAGTGTAGAAGAATATTACCATACCGCAGTACTGAATAATATTTTATTATTTATTATTTATTCTACAAAAAAAGTACAAAGGTTTTTTTACGTTTACATGGTTTTACTCTTGAATACTTACACGGTTCTAAAATATTAGACGATTTGATAGTCGAAATACATTACAAAATGAGTCTCATAAAATTTATGTAAAAAAATAACGCCACAAATTTGTCTTTAAATATATGTAAGTATACAAAAGTATATTTTGAAATGTGAAGTGTTTATTCCATTTCATGAGATATTTTGTGTAGTTTATGTTGTCACAATTCTCTTCTCCCTCATTTGCTTGACATAGTTACTTAACCGAACTCTTCACTTGGTTCGATTGATGGGAAGCTAGAATTTGATATAAATGAAGCAATGTTTCACTTGCTTCAACGGAGATAAAACTGAGTGATATAAATGAGTACAAAGTAATAAGTTACAACGACTCCAAAAATTGTTTGTGCAAATTTTTTTATAAGTTTTTAGATTCACAAGAAATTAAGTTTGATTGCAAGAGAGACAGATGGGAAAATAAGTGAAGCTAATTCCCATTTCCAAGTTTCTTTTGGCAACAATTAAACACATAACCATGAATTTATCAAAGTTAAGCAATCTCATAATATAACATTAATTTACTGATTATTCATTCTTCTGCTTTGTTAACAGAAACACAACTTGAAACAAAAAGAATCAAACAATATAAATCAAAACCTATATTTACATATACCAAAGAATATACCTATTTCTCCTCCTTATCCTATCAACAAATTAACTGATAAGACAACTTTAAAACCCACATTTATCCCAGGCAAAAGTAATTAACCCATTTTTCACTCAGTTGCTGCTGCCTGCTGGTGGTGGTACTTCTGCTCCTTCTTCTGCAGAACCACCAGTTGCCTGATCAGGCTTAATCTCCTCCAGCTGCTCCAGAACTTGCTGGGCTTCCGGCCGCAAAGCCGGCAATGGATCCACACAATGCAGAGCCAACTTCAATGTGTTAAGCAGCATGTCACCAATGGTTGGCACATCCCTCATGATCTCCAAATCAAAAACTTCATTTGTCCACTCCTCTTTCACTATTGAAGCCACCCACTGTGGCAAATCCATGCCGTTCATCGGCTCCCCGGGGGATTTTCCTGTCAGGAGCTCCAGTATGATCACCCCAAGGCTGTACACATCAGTCTTTGTTGTGGCCTTCTTGGCCTTTGAGAGCTCAGGTGCGTTGTAGCCGAGGGTTCCTGCGGTGGCAATCACATTGGTGTTGGCGGCCGCAGTCATGAGGCGCGAAAGGCCAAAGTCTGCAATGTGAGCATTTGTCTGCTCATCAAGCAGAATGTTGCTGGATGTGAGATTTCCATGTACAATGTTCTCCTCGTTGTGGAGGTGGCATAGTCCACGCGTGATGCCAATCATTATGTTCATCCTTGTTGGCCAATCAATGATGATTTCCGGCCCTCGAGCTGCACAAGGAATATACATCACAAAAACAAGATGGTTAAGGGGTTAAAACCAATAGCGCTTCTGATATATGAATAATGTGAATTAGAAAAGTTGATGAGCATAGATGAATAAACTTACCATGAAGGAAGGATGCAAGGCTACCCTTAGGCATGTAATCGAAGACGAGAAGCTTCTCTCCCTTGGGTCCCAAGTAATAAGCCCTCATAGCCAAGAGATTCGGGTGGCGAATCTTCCCAATTGCTGCAGCCTCCATTTCAAATTCCTTCTGACCTTTTGCCGTCTTTTCCCTCAATCTCTTCACTGCAACTTGGTTCCCTTCTTCTAATGTCGCCTTGTATGCAGTACCATATGTGCTCTTCCCGATTATCTCAGCCGTGGCACACAACAGATCATCAGCTGTAAAAACAAAGGGCCCATCAAAGTGAACAAGCTTCCCACCAGCCTCGCCACCATATTCAACTCCAGCTCCGCCAGGGACTGCCTTAGCAGCGGCCTGCATGGTGGTTTTACCATTCTTTCCTTTTGAAGCAGACCTTTTCCTGACCAAACAAACAAGCAAAATGCAGCAGAGTAAAAGCAGAACCGCCAGGAGGGCACCCGCAGCTATGAGAATTTTGTCCTTTGTACTAAATTTATGGTGATGCTTTTTCTTCAAAGGCTGCTCCGTTGGCGGAGAAGATGGAAGAATCTGAGGCGGGGGAGAAGAGCACGGAGTTGAAGCACTGTACCCGCACAGCTGAAGATTCCCTGCGAAAGAGCTGGCATTGAACTTTTTCGAGAGCAGAGAAGGGACGGCGCCAGAGAGATTGTTGTGAGAGACATTGAAGGAAGTGAGATTGGCAAGGCTGGAAAGTGAAGCAGGAATTTCACCACTGAATTTGTTTTCGGATAAATCCAGTTGGTAGATTCCAGAGATATTCCCAACAGATGCTGGAATGTGGCCACTGAAATTGTTCTTCCTCAGGTTGAGCAGTGAGAGGTTCTGCAACCTTTCCAGGCCTTGCGGGATTTGGTTATCGAGGCGGTTGCCCTCAAGGTTCAACGAAACAAGGGAGGAGAGGTTGGAAAAGCTAGAAGGAAAGCTTCCATTGATGACATTGTTGGATAAGTCTAGCTTCTGGAGCCTTGTGAGCTTCCCTATTTCGTCGGGAATGGTCCCGGAAATCTGGTTGTTGTCCAGATAAATCTCTTGAAGAAAACCCAATTTGCTCAGAGAACTTGGAATAGTTCCGGAAATCAGATTATGATCAAGGGTCAGGATCATAAGTTGGTTACTTAGATTCCGATTTTCAGCACCCCAAGTGCTTGGTATGGAACCAGATAGATTGTTGTGTTGGAGTGCAAGGATGGTGAGAGAACGGGATTTGGTGAGACTTGTTGGGATGGAACCCGAAAGCGAGTTGAAGCTCAGATTAAGTCTATACAACTTCTTAGGATTTGCAAGACTAGAAGGAATCGTGCCAGTAAGCGAATTGTTGCTTAAATCAAGAGTTTGGAGAAGAGGGCAGTTACCAATCGAAGGCGGGACAGATCCCGAAAGCCGGTTGTTGAAGAGGTAGACCCCTCTGAGATTGGGAAGGAAGCCGAGAGACAAGGGGACAGGGCCAGCCAAGACATTGTCGTGCAGGCTGAGCTTCCGAAGCGCTTGCAGCTGCCCAATCTTTTCAGATATTCGGCCCCCTAGTCTCCTCCACGGAAGCTGGATTGCAATAACCTGTCCGTTCACACACTTAATCCCTGCCCACCCGCCTGAGCAGGTTCCACGTCCGCTATCGTTCCAGCTGCGCAGAACGCCGGTGAAATCAATGAGCTCACGCTTGAAAGCTCGAAGCGCTTGGTAATCGGACCGAGTCACAATCATTCCATCATTCCCTCGCTGGGCCGAAACAGGCCGGTAAGTGACAACCAAAAGATGAACAAAGAGTAAGGCATGGATGAGGAAGGACTTATATTCCATAAACATCGAAGGACTGCAATGTCTACAAAGAATCGAAGGAGTTGGAGGAAACAAGCTCTAGAAAACCCGAAAACGATGGGAGAAGCGAAGGTATCGTTTTCGGGTTGAGCTCAAGGTGTGAACTATATTATTGTGTGTGAGGAAGAAACGAAATGGAAGATAAATAAGGAGGCAGAAATAATTGAGGCAGTTGGAGCATGTGAAGATCTGAGTGAGCAAGGAAGAAAAATAATGTAAAGAGGTCAAGGCAGGAGAGATTGGATGGGGTCGAAAGACTAGTTCTTCATCATCTTTTGTTTATCAGTTAACGGCTATTTTTTATTTTTTATTTTTTATTTTCTGTGGTGGAATTCCACCATATAACGGTTAGGGTTGAAAAACCTGGAATTTGGTCTTCACTTGGGTAAAGAGTTATAAGATTCTCCAACGGCTATGTTTCGTAGGGCACACTTGGCATCCAAGGGCAATGCATTATGGCTTGCTGCAAGCCGAAATGACCATAATAGCCTCTAGTTTTTCTGTCTGAAAAGTGAATCTGGAAAAAGTTGAAAGCCTTTGTTCGAGACGTCCTAGATTGATTCCGGACCAATTATTCCTGGGAAACTTTAAGAAACAATCCGGTGGTTCTTGTAATCATGGTCATAATGATTAGAATTTATAAAAGACCACGAAAAACCTGTGGTTTACATACGACTTAATGTGAGGTTATTCTCAAATTCATTATTTATGTTTTCTATTAAATGTTCATAAGTGGTCTTGGTGCAAAGTCAAGCATAATGACGTTTTAAAGTTCATACAACCGATTCCATTTAGTGAGATAAGACTTGGTTGTTGTTGTTCGTAAGCAGTCTTATTTGTGGATTTTTTTGGTGTCCGATTATTTACCCAGAAGAAAATCTGGTGTACTTTTGGTGAACAATTCCTTAAACTCTGCAAACCGAAACAAAACAAATTTGATGGAGGGAGCAATGCAATTAATCCGACGACCATCCCCGGACTAATCACAATACCATCAGTTTGTATGAAGAATAGTAGGACGAGGATCAGATCAACCCTTTTTGTTTCTCTTTGCAGCAGAAAATCATTCATGAATCCGCTAGCACGACTACAGTCGAAGACTCGAGCAACACATATTTGCTAATGAAAGTAGCTCAGTAAATTGCAATACGACAGAGAACCAAAGAAAACCGGACAGAACTTAAATCCTTCCAAAGGATAGGAACTAACATAAACAACACAAAAGAGTTCACTGAGGTCAAAACCTGATGCAATCCATCCATTGTACTCATAGAGGCAGAACTAGCTTCAAGTGCAACAGTTAGAAACGCTCACCGGTTCTCATAAGCCCATGCCCGATTCAACATTCACTATACGGTTAACTTGAACAACGTCAAGCTATAGATTCTATCCCGAAACCTCTGAATCATTTCTACCCACATTCACCAACAATGAGAAGAGCCTAATACCTAGTTGGTTTCGTGAAAATGTTCTTATCTAAGATTTACAGATGTCATTGAGATTATGTAAACAAACTGGTGCTTGCTAGTCCACTCCATGAACAGTTAGCAACCAAGGAAACGACCAGGTATCAGCAATGGCATCTCAAATGCTTGCAAAACTAAACTAAACCTGATTCGGGCAACTTAGCTATCGATCACATAGACGATGACACAATCCTGTGATCGGTTTCAATACATAGATTAGATTTACGGGCAATCTCCCAAGTCCTAACCAAAGCACAACTGAATTGCCAACAGTGTCGCTGTTGCTAAACAACAAGAAACATAGAGATCACTACCGATTCAGGATCGTTTGATTTGAACTAAATTTGTTGAAGAAATGAAATTTCACGAGTTCTATCAAATGAACCGAGAAGCATACAGATCTGAAACTCGTGTTAGAGATAATCACAAAAGATCCAATGCCACGAGATTTTTACAAACAAAATGTATAGTAAAAGATGCACACTGCCAAAAAGAATGAACTATACCATAGATCTGTAGCAATTACAAATTGTATTTGACAAAACCAAATGACGACACCAAGGGACAGAAGTTTGATTGATAGATCTACCAAGAACCATGAAAAAACATGAATTTTCTATCTAAATCAGAACGAAGAAGGTACACAGATCCATACAAATTCGCCAAGAAAATCCACCCTACATATATATTTATAGAACAAATGCTTCAAATTTATTGTACCATCATCGTCTTGTGTGCGCTATCCAACCACAATGTGGGGAGGTAGATCAGATCAACCGCGAGCGGCGGCGACGAGGGCTGGGGATGTGGCGACAGCGACATTGGATGCGGCGTTGTTCAGGAAGGAGAGGAAGCCAGTGGAGGCGGAAGGCTCTTGCTCGTCGAGGAAGAGGTCCTCGGGAACTCTGAAGGCGCCGTGAGCGAAGACAACTGCGGCACCGATGGCGAGAGCGGAGATGAGAACGGATCCAACGGATGTGAGGAAGACGACGAAGACGGAGAGGGCGATGAGGCCCCAGAGGGTCTGGGTGTCGGAGTATGTGCGGCCGAAGATGACGAGAGGCTGATCGGAGGGGCGGAAGAGGTAGAGGAAGAGCCAGGCGGCGAGGAGGCCGAGGAGGACGAAGAGGGAGAACGGGTGGGTGACGAGGGAGACGGCGACAGTGAGGGCGAGGACTGCGAGGTAGTTGACGCGGAAGTAGGAGTAGTTCTTACGGACGCGGACGGTGGCGTCGGAGAACGATTCCGGCTTGGAGAAGGCGGATCGGTCGAGGAGCTCGGACCAGGGGCGGCGCTGGGCGAGGCCGTTGCGGCAGGTGTCGGAGATGTTGGTGATGAATGCGCGGAAGGCCGGGGTAGCGATCGGGGCCTGGGACTGAGCCGTCCCTCCACCGGCGGCAGTGGCTGTTGCGGCTGTGGAGACCGGGAGGATCGGCGGGGCTGTCGGAGTCGACATTTTACGTTGTGGTGTCGGTGGATCTGGTTTTCTGCCTCGGATCTCTCTGATAACTTTTTGGAGGGATTTGTGGAAAATATTTAGGGGGTTTTGGTAAAATAAGGGGGGACTTGTGAGGTGGAAGGTTGAAGTTTGAAGAGAAGGAAAGTGGATGGAAAAAGGAATTTATACGGTTCAACTTCCTTCGTCGTTACGTGTCGCCGACGGAAACCAGGTGAAAAATATTTTGACTATCCGATTGGTGAAAGGTGGTTTTTCTTCTTCTTACTGTTTGCTGGGAGGAGGGCTGTATTTGACCCAAAAAAAACCGCGTAAATCGTCCCAATCGTCACTCTATTTTGTGGTTTTTATTTACTTATTTACCATTACTATTATTTTAATCGAGTCGATAGTTAATTGTTAGGAGAAAAAAAAATTACCTTCCGCCATTGCGATATAATATCATTTAATAACGGTAAGATATATATTCGATTTCAACCGAAATATTGATATACATATCGAATAAAATTTCGTAGCTCAATTGATTAAAAACATCCGCCTTGAATTTAAGTAGACGCCAAGTATGGGGTGTGTTAAGCGATCTAGGTGAGAGGGGGATCGGTCTAGGGTGGACTAGAGCTACACTAGTTATAAGATGTTTTTCTCCGTAAAAACATCCGAGATCCGTTCGGTTCCATCTCTCCCACTATCGCTTGTATAAGAAAAATACGTATATACATGTTGCCATATTGATGAATTTTATTAAACCACATTAAGTGCACCATATAAAAGAGTTGTCACATTAACTTTGTAAGACAATATTTTCAAAAGCATTTGACATGGTGCAATGTAAGTAATTGTTAATTTGTTGGGCGATGTTGACCACCAAGGGGAGGGAGGAGGTTGTGGTGCCACTTTCTTCACAACTCGCATGATAAACGCACATGCGTTTGTGTAAAACAAACGAAAGAACAATCCTAACTAATACCAACCAATGCAATTTAGCAACACAGATTTTCAACTCAAGGCTCCAAACACACGACACAATTCCGCAATTTAACCACGGTGAGATATTCAGAAAGTATAAACGCAGTTATGCAGATGCAAACACCAAACGGATGAACATAACACTATGATTGCCCACTACGGGTTCCGTAACATCATTGATCAATCGCAGCTGAAAACAACTTACGCCAAACTCGATCGAAGAGTACAACAAGCCTTCGAAAGTTCCATTACGTTCTACTTACGCACACATACGGAAAATGACAATAAACTTGTGTATGATTTCAAAGTAATGCGATAACATGAAATCACCACTTACATATAAAGCTGTCTGAAAGTTCATGGCGAATTTAAGACATTGTTCGAATGGTAACACGTACTCTAAAAGGTAGACCCGTTCCATCCAAAGTTGGAACCCTGCAGAATAGCAAACATCGGAATCATTAAATGTATCAACAAGTGGAATAAATGGCTACTAAACATGAGTTTGATTCTTGAGAAAGGCCAACAGGAGCAATGCTCGGGGTTTTAAACAGTAGAGATTTATTTACATGATCTAGTTCTGGTGTAAAGCATGCAAACACTGTGCATATTCTTGACTCTGATGGGCCTAAACAAGCAGGAAGAATGCAATGAGAAGAAGCGCATGCAGATGCCAATGCCCCTTTCTATGGAAAATTAAAAAAGCGAGATGGTGGCTTGCCTTGGTGTCATAGAACTTGAGAAAAAATCGTGACTTGGGCACAGACAACTTTGTCTCCAGAATTGCAGCAATTGCAGCACTCAACTTCTTGTTCACATCAGGATTAAGGCCGCCAATGGAGACCAACTCCCCATAAGCAGCTGGGTCCTCAGTCCCACCAAAAGATATGGGGACAGATCCCTTCAGAACAATCATCACATACTGCATATCAACACACACGAACACAGTTTACATATGTGTTCGACACGATCACCATCAACCAAAGAGTAAAAAGTTTAACCCCAGTAAGTCACTATGAACCTCGCATCCAATATTAGTAGAACATTACCTTTTTTATCATCTAATTTAGGAATAAAACAACATTGAAGTTATCATCAATAAGGCATGCCTATGAGGCTAAAAGTTAAGGGAAGTCATTTCCGCACACCCTTTTTCTCCTCCTACACGCCCTGCTTATTTACTGCGTTTCAATTGAACAAACTAAAGGATAATCAATGGACACAAATAACCAGGTTGTGCAGAACAGAAAACTGGTGTCCGAAAATCATTCTCCAAACTCTATAGTTGTCCTCGTCCATGACTAACAGTTTGGGAGTGATTACGGGCAGGCCAAAATCACTTCTAGAGTGTTCAGCAAAATTTAAAAGTTCTTTAGATAAGTGATTACAGGCAGGCCTAAACCCCAAGATTATTCGACGTTAGCGCAAAATGAAAAAAGAACTTTTCTTTCTATTCTAAGTGAGGGGCAGGAGAAAGGATCTTGCATCCATCTTAAGTTGCTCCCTTATCCGAGCAACTCGTTCAATTCCCTCCGTGGTCGGGTAGGTGAAGCGTCTAGCTTATTGGGTCTAGTCGAATCGCGGAAAAGGCCTTGGTGATTCTCCAATTTTGTGAAACAATCCCTAAGAGCTACATTATCTCCAAAACAGAACAAAACCAAATAAAACCAAAAAAAAAAATCCACAATCTCTAACAAGTTCAACTTACTAAAACTATTATTTACCATTTCTTCGAGTTCAAGTTATACATCCTACAAGTAGAGAAATTACTCAGTCATCCCCCAAAATTCTCAACAAAATATTGCAAATTACCAAAAACATTCATCCTATTTCTGTTTTCGAAAATTTACTGTTAATTCAGCAGAAATAAATAAACGTAAATTTGAAAAAGCAACGCATAAATACATAAAATTTCCAATTTGGGACAAATATTCCGAAGTATCAGTAAAATGTTGGTAAATGTGTGTGCTCGAGAGAGAGTGGGAGAAAGTCGTACCGCCTCGGGTTTGCCGATGATCTTGGCGACGGTGGAGGTGGCTTCGGAGAGGACGGCGGAGGTGTCAACGCCGTCCAGGTTCACGTTAGCTGAAATGTTCAGGCACGGCATCGTTTCGTCTTCCCGGAGTCACTCGCACTCTTTGGCTGTTTTCTGGAAATGCGTTGGTAAGTAAACCCTTCTGTCTTTATGTGTGAGAGAAAAATATCGGTGTAAACATCACACACTTTTCAACTACCAAAAATGCCCCTTATGGGCCCGGCCTAATGTTTTCACTCTGGGCCCATTCCAGTACTTGGATTTCTGGGCTGAGAAGCGGGTCCGAAACGCGACGAGAGAGTCTAATGGCTCCAAAATCTAAGGCCATCTCTGGCATCCTCTTTTTTTTTTTTTTTTTTTTTATAACAAACGATATAATCTATACTAAGAAAATGGGTTGGAATTAGCCTTACAATGAGTTAGTAATAATATAATTTAAATTATTTTTTGGTGAGAATCGAACCTAAGACCTCTCACTTACAAATGAAGATGAATACCACTAGATTGTAGTACTAAGTGGTATCTAGTATCCCTGTTACATTCAATTTTTAGTTAAAATAACAATGAATGTATCTGAATTATTGGTACTCAGTTTTAAAATACAAATTTAGATTCTAGAAGGATACCAAACATGCCTTAAAGAATTATGCTCGATATTCGTTTTTTTTGTCGTTGTTGTCGAATATGGTGTCTGTCGAATTGAATATATGGAGAAATTCTAGCGTTTGAAATTGTCACACTTCAAAATCATTCTAAAATTCGAGGTGTGAGATTAAGAGGAACAAAAAGTAGAAGGTGATAGTTTAAGAGTGTAAATAAATTATTAACAAAAAAAGTCAGACAAAAGAAAATTTAAACTCATTAAATCATATATCCAAAAACTACCAATGGAACTTTAAGATTCCTAATAAAGGACTTCTTGTTGTAATAAAAACTCCGAAAACGACATGTACCTAAAATTCATTAAACATAGCTCATTTGTCCAATGAAAGTGAAAATTTTCCAGATTCATAGCAGACATAAACGACTTATTTGTGTCAAAGTTTTGCAGGTTTTTGAGTTTCAAAAGTATGGATAACTGAAGTCTAAAACAAACATGCTTAAGTTTTTTCGACTTTTCGAACCAAATGTCAGTCGCATATTGTATTTAATCTCATTCACATGTGATTTGTATACCATCTTTTGACATGTTAGTTTGTCACGAGCGATATGTGAATAGTCGGTGATAAATGATAGGGCACAACCCTCCCCATAGAATGGAAAACTACTACTCCCTAAAAGCTGCATATGGGTGGGAATCAAAATTCCCTTTCCCTCTTTCATCTATGGTTCCACCATTTGGATGTCGTATGGGACTACTTCTTTTTGAAGCATTTTGGAACAAAATGCTTTTGTTATAAACTCATTAAAAAAATTATTAAAATTCAAGAGCAAGTGCTTTTGAAAAAAGCAATTGGGGGAGTACATTCTAGATGTGCTTTTCGGAAGGAGCTTCTACGATGCAAAATTATTTTTAAGTTTTTCTGCAAACATAATTAGAATATTATTTATTGTACCATATATTGGGTCTCACTTATATAAAAGGGGAGAAAAAACTTGTTTTATAAAAGGGTATTTCACCCTCAATGTAGGAGGGTGACAAACCCTAGCCTCTCTAGTACCAAATCTTTATGTACAATGTAACCCTCATTTTACATAGTGAAAACAGGGTTTACACCAATGTGGACGTAGCCCCAACTTGAGTTAAACCATGATATATCGTTGTGTTATTGTGTGTGTGATTTACGGTCGAATTTACGTTGATTCAAGATTGCATCAATATTTTTAATTAACATAAAACATTTCTAATCATTCTAAAAGTAATCCTAAACAAACTCGAACTCTTATATAACCATTGGATTTGAGATCAAAACCAAATTTGAGTTTTGTGCCTATGATTTATTGGAGAACCCTCATCTATATGGTCCCCCTATGAAAAGAAATTGAAATTGGCCTATTGCGTACATGACATGAAAAAAAGTAGGTTAAGCGTCATTCCAACTTGGTCAAATTCATCCAAATTCTTACAGGACTGGAAAAAGAAATGGAGATATGGCCTCTCCTTTCTGTGTCCAAACTTCACTATCCTTTATTCCTTTCACAAGAAAATAATTGGAATTGTACATAAATTCATGATTCATCTGTCGAGTTTATGCACCACAAGTTCACACCGTGCATAAAAAACAACAGATCGATCAGATTAGCCTCTCCTTTATTTTGTTGGAGAACAACATTAGAAATTTTCATTTACAGTTTAGATCCTGTAGCAGTGCTTACATCAACAACTTTAAGGAAAAATCGAGTTTTTGGGATCGAAAGCTTGGACTCAAAAATCGTGCCGAGAGTGGCGATCAGCAGCCTCTTCACTGCCGTGGTAATGCCGCCCATTGCTACTAACTCCCCATATGCCGCCGGTATAGTAGTACTCTTGCCAAACGATATGGGCACCGATCCCTTAAGTAAGACCATCACAAACTGTGCAAGCAAAGAGAAGTTCATCAGTTAAACAAACAGAGGGTGGTTCGAAAAATGCTAAGTACAGTCGTCCACGTGTGAGTGAATAACTCCTAATCGTTATTGATGCAATGTAGAGCCCACATGGCCGAGACTGAACCACTCGCACGTGGACGGTGGACGGCTCGAGTACAACCCTAATTAAGATTAGTGGGTGCGAGTCAAATTAGGCATATATGTGTAAGCAGTACTGATTATTAAGTGAGTAAAATCCTAAAGATCCGGAAAGAAGGTAGTGGGATTCCAACCAAATGGACAGCTACTCCAGTGCTTTATATTATGTCAACAGACAGCAACTGGCTTATACAATTTTAAACCCTAATCTCCATGTAAGCTAGAGACCTTCAATCACTGCCACAGACAGTTTCCTGCCCCGAAAATAAATAAATAAATAAACTAGGAAAAATAAAAAATCACTAGCAGAGTGAACATATATAGTTCAGCATCCCTTGAACAGAAGGGCCTTGGCCAAGGCAGGAGAAGAACTTACTTACACTCGGGCAAGTTATTACGATGATATCCACAATCAGTAAGTAATGCATCATATCATCAGCAAAGTTACATGCGTGACAGTAAATTATTGGCTTGTGATACTCACACGGTGACTTTTGAGGTGTAGGTCGCTTCTCATTTCTGAACCATCAAAACTCCCCTTATTCCTTCAGATTTGGACATGGCATCCCCATCTGCTTGAGTTGACTTTCCAACTTGGCAGATGAACGAACACAGCCCAGAAATTACCATTTTACACAGATGAGATTTTGAAGTTGATGAATAAAAAATATTATAAATATATATTAAAAATACCCAACCCAGATCAAATCCCACTGTTGATCGACCAAAAGCTAGTTTAGTGGGTCTTTATTTCTAGACTCCAGAAATAATTAATCACTTAGGCCAGTCAAAGATTACCTATTTTGCGTTGCAAACAAAAGTCAAATCTATCGTTCTCTACATGACGATATAGCAACTGCGATTAAACTAATAAATGGTGCAAACTGTTGATGCCCCATCTCCAACATCGGTTGTGTTTTTTTTTGTGTGTGTGAGAGAGAGAGAGAGAGAGAGAGAGCTTACGTCTTCGGGCTTTCCGGTAATGTCAGAGATGGCTTTGGTGGCTTCGGAAAAGATGGAACCAGTGTCGACTCCGTCAAGGGTGACGTTTGTGGAGATGTAAAGGCAAGGCATGTTTATCTTCCGATCTTCCTTCTTTTGGAGTTTTGAGTTTTGACCTCCAAAACCAAAACTTGTTTTTGAATTTGTGGGTGGAAGTAAATATGGACTGAAGTTTGAGATGTGGGATTAGAACGAGACCACTGCTCTTTCAAAAAGCAAGCTCACCTCAATCTTGGTCTGGATATTTATCTATAGAGTAAATTGTAGTAATGGTCCCTCAACTTTAATCAAATTGGAGCAATGGTCCTTCAACTAAAAATCTATTACCATTGGTCCCTCAACTTATCAAAATGTGTAGCTATAATCATTTTCATCAATTTCATCAAAATTTTGTCAAAATAAGTTATGTTAGAATGACCATTTATACAATTAGGGTCCCTCAACTCATAAAATTATGTAATTATGGTCCTTTTTGTCAACTACGTTAAATTTGTTGTCAAAACGAGTTATGTTGGAAGGACCATTGCTACAATTGGGTTAAAGTTAAGGGATCATTTCTCTAGTTGAATTAAAGTTAAGGGATCATTGGTAATGAATTTTTAGTTGAGGGATCATTGCTCCAATTGAGTTAAAGTTAAGAGACCATAGCCACAATTTACTCTTTATCTATACGATAATGCTGGAGAGATTGGGAGTGTATTCAATTGGGATTTTGAGGGATTTTAATTATTTTAATGAATTTAGGGGTATTCAATCAGGATTTTAAGTGATTCTTTAAACTTCAATGTGTATTCAATCAAGATTTTAAGAAACTATCTTAAAATCCTTGCAAATCTGGGTGTATTCAATTAAGATTTTAAATAAGTTTATAACATTCCATGTATATTCAATTTGAATTTAATTTTGGAGAAATTAGGTTCTCATCCTTCCTTTTACTACTCCATTGATTAAAATCCTATTCCTTTTCAATTTTTAATCAAGGTCCTTGGGTATTAATATATAACATCATTAATTATTTCACTAATAAAATATTTTTTTTATTTCTAAATATATTCATTTAATGTTAAAATGGTACAATTAGTATATTTATATTTATGACTATTTTTTTTGTCATATATTTTTAGTTTTAGTTTGTACCCATTTTTAATTTGTAATTCTTTTTTAATTTGTACCAATTATATTTTCAGTTTTAATTTGTACCCATATATTAATTTCTTTTTGTGCCCATATTTTTTTAAAATTTATTTGTATTTGTACCCATATATTTGTTTTATTTGTACTTTTTATTTTGCTAAATGTACCCATTCATATAAAACTTTTTAATCTTAAAATGTACTCATTCTTAAATATACCAATTTGTTATATGTAAAATGTATCTTTTTTTTTACATAAAATGTATTCAATTTTTTTCTAATCTATTTTTAAACTTATATGGGTACATTCTTTTTTCTTTGATTTTACAATGTATCCATGTCAAGTTTAATCAAAGAAATTTACTAATGTTATTAAGCCTAATATCTTTTTTTTGTTGTTGTGATTTTGAAGAATGTACCCATGTTTTGATACAATAAATTTTTTGGTTAATTTTGATGAATGTACCCATGTTTACACACACACACACACAATAGTATATTTATATTTTAATATTTTTAATCCAACAAATTATGGTTTTTTTATTTAAAATCTCATTTATATAAACAACTAAAATTTCTAATTTTTAATTTAAAAAATATAGTAACGTACATAGAAATAAATTATCACATTAATTTCAGGGACCTCAATCAAAAATTAAAAACCAACAAGATTTTAATCAAAGAATATCTATAACTAAGGACCGCATCCAAAGTCTCCCTTTAATTTTAAAGAATTTGAAAAGGTTAAGGAATTAGAGGGAATTGAAGAGATTTCGTAGTGTATTTTTAGCATCCACAAATCTCACCTCTCACCATGAGATTTTGAGAGAATTGAATCAAAATTTTACATATAATCTCTACAAATCAATTAAACTTCTTAAAAATTCATGGATTTATAAATCTATTGAAATATCTCAAATTCCCAATTGAATACACCCCCCTTTTTTAAATCAAATTTGTAAATCAAACGATGCAGTGATTGATGATTAAATGATTAGTTAAGTGTTAATTAACATGCTTAATTCCTATTACTGACACATCATTTGATTTGTAAATTTAATTTAAAAATTGTGTCTCTTAGCATTATCATTATCTCTATGTATAAAATGAGAACGAGAAAGTGAAGTTTTCAAAATACTATAAAATACCCTCCAATAATTAGAGATTTAAAATACTACCATTTAATTTGTGAGGGACAAAATAGTAAATTTGAACATTTTGAATGAAATTAAAATCTTAAACAAAATAAATAATTTAAAAAAAAACCACATTTGCGGTGTCATTGTCACATCCCGGCCCGAGCCCCCACCACATCCCGAGCTCAACTCCACTGTAACACGATATTGTCCGCTTTAGGCCCCGACCACGCCCTCACGATTTTGTTTCTAGGAACTCACACAAGAACTTCCAAGTGGGTTATCCATCATGGGATTGCTCTAGTGCGAACTCGTTTAACTTTAGAGTTCTGATGGAACCCGAAGCCAGTAAGCTCCCAAAAGGCCTTGTGCTAGGTAGAGATGAGAATATACATATAAGGCTTACAAAATTCACTCCCCTGGACGATGTGGGATATTACAGTCATGGCGTTGCTTCATTTTTTTAACAAAAATATCTCCTAAAAAACATAATTTAATATAAAAAAAATCAAAATACCACACACATGTGTGACAAGAGGCTAAATATAGCAATAATCTTTTAATCATCCATTTTTCAAGGTTATTCATCTTCCATAAATTCAAGTTAGTGTTAAGGTTGTCGGAATGAGCTTGAAGGGGAAATGTATATTAAAATATTAAAAAAAAGGTAATGCTAGGTAGATTAAATTTGTACATAAAATTTGTAACTAAAATGATGTGTCAGTAATATGAATGAACACTTTTATCAACGCGTAGGTCATAATACAATTATCAACTTCCATGTCGTTTAATTTACAAAATTTAGTTTATAAATTTAGTTTCCTTAACATTACCTTTTTTAATAGTTTAACATACATTTCCCTTTAAAGCTGGTTTCGATAAACATACCAGTAACTTTGAATTTATGGAAGACGAATAACTTTTAACGAGTTGAAATAGGCAGAAGCGCAGCTAGAAAGTTAGCACATCTTGTGAAGCCTTCAATATCCTTATATTGTCTCACTTTAGTAGAGAAGAATAATGAACAACTACTCAAATAAAATTGTAATTTACATATTTTAAATCAATATTCCAGCACATCGTGGGGAATTAATTATTCTTCCTTTGGTTTTGATTTTTTTTATTAAAAAAAATATGTAACTAGACTTAAAACATAAACAAAACTTAAATTTTAAAATTTAAAAAGGCAACAGCTACACCCGATTGCATATTTTATATATGTAGTTGGAAGAAAGGCTAGTGTGTGTGCGCGCGCGCGCGCGTGTAGTTGGAAAAATTAGAGGGTTGCTATTTTTCAAGACCCGAATTGCACAAGTCATTATCCTTGTTTTGCCTATACACTAAAAAATATATTAGAGAAAAGGCCATATTTAGGTCTTGGCTAGTTGAAACTTTATAACTTACTTGTTGAGATAGGTCGATATTAAGAATTAATTTGGCTCCTTAACAAATCCTTGTCAATTTACTATATGCTTGATTTACAAAATTTTATGTTTATTAAAAGTGGTAATTTTCACGCACTCCATTTTACCTTCCACACATTTTTTTAATTTAGCGAAGATGGTAAAACTATCAATATTCCTATAATACCCTCACTTTGATAGAGAAGAACATTGAACAACTACCCAAACAAAATAGGTACAAAATGGTAATTCTACACGTTTTAAATGAATTTTCGAACTCACTTTGTGAGTGGTTAATTATTCTTTCTTTATTTTTGAATTTCTTTAATTAAAAAAATATGTAACTAGATCTAAAACAAATATAAAACTTATTTTTAAACAAAAAAAAAAAAAACCAATTGCCAAAAGGCTAGCATTTATATATGTAGTTGGGAATTTTGGAGGGGTTCTACTTTTTTGGACCCGAATTGTGTAGTATCCCTTTGTATTTATCTAAATTCTTGAAAAGAGCAAATAATTAAAAAATAAATTGAAAAGGTATGTCGGAGGTGAAATGAAGTGTGTGAAATCATCATCCTATTATTAATGGTGCATAATTTGTCACATCTCGGCCCGGGTCCCCACCACATCCCGAGCTTGACTCCGCCGTAGCACAATATTATCCACTTTGGGCCACGACCACACCCTTACGGTTTTGTTTCTGGGAACTCACACGAGAACTTCCCAGTGGGTCACCCATCATGGGATTGCTTTCGCACGAACACGTTTAACTTCGGAGTTCTGATGAAACTCGAAGCCAATGAGCTCCCAAAAGGTCTCGTGCTAGGTAGAGATGAGAATATACATATAAGGCTTACAAGATCCTCACCCCTGGCGATGTGAAATCTTACAATCCACACCCTTTAGGGGCCCCACTTCCTCGTCGGCACACTTCCGACCAGGGATTGGTTCTGATACCAAATTGTCACATCCTGGCCCGGGTCCCCACCACATCCAGGGCTCGACTCCGCTGTAGCACGATATTGTCCACTTTGGACCTCGAACACGCCTTCACGGTTTTGTTTCTGGGAATTCACGCGAGAACTTCCCAATGGGTCACCGATCATGGGATTGCTCTCGCGCGAACTCACTTTACTTCGGAGTTCCGATGGAACCCAAAGCTAGTGAGCTCCCAAAAGGCCTCATGCTAGGTAGAGATGAGAATATACATATAAGGCTTACAAGATCTTCACCCCTGGGTGATGTTGGATCTTACATAATTCGCCAAGCACATGAGACTTAAAACTCATATTAATTACAATGCTTGGCTACTCAAGAATGATAAAAATGAGGATCGAATTCCTCCAAAACATTTAGCTACCAATTTACATAACTTTGTACTTATGATCAGAATTGTTAATATAATAAGTGACTCTGTAAATCTTTGTAAAAAAATCAATAAAAAATGAGATCGTTTAGTTATCGAACTATATAAAAAAGACTTAAGTAAAACCATTACGAACCATCTATATATTTGCTATATTTAATCGACTAAATGACCTTAATTTTAATTGATTTTTTTTTTGTTTTTTTGTTTTTTTGTAAAAATAGTCTTTACATAGTGATTCATATATTAACGATTCATGCATGAATTTTCTTAAACAATCACAAAATATTTTGAGAAGGAACTCCTCATCTTTTGGGTAGCCAAGTTATTTCCCCTTGTAAATTATAACTATACTAAAATGATAGATAAAGAAGAAATAAAACGAAAAGCCAATACAATCTTTGTTGAATATAAGTCCCACATTGGGAATTAAGAATATAGTATAGAATATATAAGTGTATGGGAAAAAAACCCAATACCTAACAATAGGCGAATTTCAGTAACTTAAATTGGAATACTATCGGTATAGTTAAGAGAAAGCTAATAACCCGCCTCTTTGAATATTTGATAACCTTACCCACCGGACTAACCAGCAACCTCCATCGTCGTTTGTCGTCATCTCTCCGTACACAGTACACTTAAAACAATGTAAATAAATGTCTTTGACAAATTGAGTTTTTCCCCAAGTTTGCCCACATTGAATATACATCATTTATAGAAAGTGGCCCTTTACCACAGTGGTAAAAATATGTTGAGCCATTGCATAACGGTGTGGATTTAAACCCTGCAGGTGGCTAATCTAACAAACTCTATCGTTTGACAAAAAAATAAGGTCTTTATCACAAATTGTCCCTGAAATTGACTAACTTCATCAAGATGGTCCCTGAAATTGAAAATCAATCAATGCAGTCCCTGAAAATAGGTGTCGCAAATCAATGTGGTCATTTTGTCATAATTCCGTTAAAAATTCTATTATGTGCTGACGTGGCACATAAGTGAGTCCCACAAATCTAATTAAATATTACCATGTGAAACTAAAAATATGTAAATAATTAAAATTTTATTTTTATATAATTAATAACTTAAAAAAATAAAAATGGAAAAACTTGGTTGAGTTGGGTTTAGGATTCGATTGCGCCACGGATCGAGTCTGGCGAGTTGGGATTGAGTCTTGGTGGGACAAACTTGGTTGAGGATGGTGAGTTTTCAGCAAGTTCCGATGAGGAAGAGAAGGCGTTGGTTGTGGCGAAGGAATGGAAGCCACCAGAGCTGAAGCCCAAGAAAAGGCGATGCCGATGTTAACTATTTAACTAGAAGAGAATGTTCTTTTGGAATAATTGTGTGTTATATTCATCTCTCAAGGTGGGATTTATAAGATGTTACAATCCTATCAATAAGGAAAGAAATAATTTACATAAAAAAACATATTAAACTAAGAATCCCAAGATTACAGGAATATACACAAAAAGTCAACACTCCCCCTCAAGTTGGTGCATATATGTTACACATGCCCAACTTGTGTAAGAAACTTGAAAACTTATGACTTGAAACAACCTTTGTGAGGATATTTGCCAACTGATCTTCCGTTCTTATTGTCGGTACCTCAATTATCTTCCCTTCCAATTTTTCTTTGATGAAGAACTGGTCAACTTCAACATGCTTTGTTCTATCGTGTTGTACTGGATTATGTGCAATGTCACGGGCAGCTTTATTATCACAAAACAATTTTATAGGCTAATCATGTTTTATACCCAGATCCCTTAGCAGAAGCTTAAGCCATAAAATTTCACAAATCCATAAGGCCATACCTCTGTATTCAACTTCTGCAGTAGATCGGGCAACCACATTTTGTTTCTTACTTCTCCATGTAACCAAGTTACCCCCAACGAATGTCAAGTAACCTGATGTCGAGCGCATGTCATCCACTGATCCTGCCCAATCTGTATCAGTATAACCTTCAACTCTAAGATGATTATTCTTTTTAAACAAAATTCCTTTGCCTGAGCTTCCCTTCAAATATCTCAAAATCCACATCACTGCATTCATATGGTGTTCTCCAGGATAATGCATGTATTGACTCACTACACTCAAGGCATATGCAAGGTCTGGTCTTGTGTGTGCCAAGTACATTAAACGGCCTACTAACTTTTGGTATCTCCCTTTGTCAATTGGTACTTGATTCGGATCAACACTAAGCTTCAATCATTCCTCTATTGGAGTAGCTACTGACTGACAAGCTGACATGCCGGTTTCGTATAGCAAATCAATAATATACTTCCTCTAAGATAAGTAAATTCCATAATTGCTTCTCGACACCTCAATCCCTAGAAAATGTTTTAGGGATCTAAGATCTTTCATCTCAAATTCTGTAGACAAGTATCATTGCAAGGCCGCACGTTCTTCCGGATCATTCCATGTTACAACCATATCATCTACATACACAATGAGTACAATAAGCTTCCCATTTCATCTTTTCAAAAACAGAGTATGATCGGAATTACTTTGTATGTAACCAAATGCTCTTATAGATTTTGTGAACTTCCAAACCATGCTTGAGGGGACTGCTTCAAACCATACAAGGATTTCTTCAACTTGCATACCTTTTTTTGTATTTATCCGGAGCACTACATCTTGGTAGAAGATCCATATAAATTTCTTCTGTCAAATCTCCATGCAAGAAGGCATTCTTCACATCAAACTGTTGTAAGGGCCAATTAAGATTCGCAGCCAAGGACAACAAAACATGAACTGTGTTGATCTTGGCCACATGGGCAAATGTATATGTATAATCGATTCCATATTTTTTTAGTGTACCATTTTGCTACCAGTCTTGCCTTGAAACGATCCATTATCCCATCAACTTTGTACTTGACAATATAGACCCATTTGCATCCCACAGGTTTCTTGCCAGCTAGCAAGTCCATGATCTCCCTATTAGCATTCTTCTTCAACGACTTCAATTCTTCATTCATTGATGCTTGCCAACATGGATCAGCTAAATCCTCATGCACACTGTTAGGAATAGATACAGTAAATAATTGAAACATAAATGACTTATTTAATTCTGATAGGTGGCTGGTAAACACATAATTACCTAACTGGTAAAACACATTAGATTCTTGGTTGGGTCTATTCACCGGGTACCTAGTTTTGCATTTAGGGTCAGCTTCGTAAGTAAGTTTAGGAATACCTCGGTTGACACGGTTAAGGAGATGATGTGGTGGTGGTGCATCCGGGATTGAAGACGATTGATTATGGTTATTAGGGCTCAAGGGTGGTGAGACCGACTGTGAGGTAGCTGGCGATAATGAGTTGTCCAATGGTGATGAGGCTGGCAGTATGTTGTCCAATGGTGATAAAGGCAATGAATTTTTTGATGGTGTCTGTTCATCAACATTGTTTTCATGTGAATGATCACTATTTAACTCCAAGGCATTACCACTTAATTCCAAGTCATTCACATCATTATTTTCTTATGAATCATCACCACTTGTCTCTAATACATCACCACTTAAGTCCAAATGATTCACATCATTATGTTTTTGTGAATCATCACCACTTGTTTCCAATACATCACCACTTAAACCCAAATGATTCACATCAAGAATAGTATAATCAAGAGTTTGAACTTTTGTCTGATTTTCCCCCTGAAGTGCAGACTCAAAATGGGCAAAGTACATATCGTTTTCATGAAATGTAACATCCACAGTGACAAACATCTTTTTTGTTGGAGGATGATAGCAGTGATATCCTTTTTTATTAGAGGTATACCTCTACAAACACGTATTGTAAGGCTCAAGGTTCAAGCTTACTCCTCTGTTGTTTATGGAAATAAACGAAAGCCACACATCCAAACACGTGAGGTGAAAGATTTGGAACTGCATGAGCATCAACATGGGAGGAAAGAGCCTGAAGAGGTGTCTGAAAATCAACTGATCGGGATGGAAATCGATTAATGAGATATGCAGCTGAGGTGAGAGTTTCTCCCCAATAGGATAACGGGAAACGCCCTTCGAGTAAGAAAGCACAGACAACCTCCAGAAGATTACGGTTCTTGCACTCTGCAACCTCATTTTTGTTGTGGAGTGTATGGACGTGTAGTTTGATAAACAATACCATGATGATCCAGAAAGGCACGAAGTTCAGAGTTCACATACTTGCCACCATTATCACTCTTGAGAACCTGTATTTGTGACTTATACTGTACTTGCACCATTTTGTGAAATTGCTGGAACAAGGAAGTAACTTCACTTTTTGACTTCATCAAACAAACCCAAGTCATACGTGTGCAATCATAAAAAAAAGTAACGAACCAATAAGCATCACCAAATGTAGCAGTTTTAGATGGTCCCCAAACATCAGAATGGATTATCATAAATGGAACAGAAATTTTTGTCAAACTGGACGGAAACGAAGTACGATGACTTTTAGCTAGTTCACAAACACCACATTTAAAGCTAGAAACGTCATTCTTAACAAATAGGCTAGGAAACAACCTCTGTAAATAACTGAAAGAAGCATGTCCAAGTCGACGATGCCATAACCAAACCTCCGAAGCTTTATTCTGCTCCCCCTGAGATCCTTTCACAGTAAGAGCTTGAGTCAACATTTGGGTACTGTTCGATGTCAGCTCCAAGTAGTAAAGCATCCATTTTTTTATACCATAACCAATCGTCTTGCGAGTCTGAATATCCTCAAAAACACAAAAAGAATGCCAAAAAATAATAAGACAATGTAGGGCGACGATTATTTGAGCAACAGATAATAAATTATAATCAAGAGAAGGAACAACAAGCACAATATCAGGATTAAGGGTATATGAAAGGAGACAGTGCCTTCCCCAATAATGGGGGCATGATTACCATTGGCAACACTTACAACAGTTTTGGTGGATGATTTTAGGGTTTGTACCTGTCTAGAATCACAAGTCATATCTTCAGTAGCACCGAAATCAATTATCCATGTATTATTCGTAACAGATGCAGAAACTTTTAAAGCTTTACCATCGTTGTTTGTATGTTCAGAAGCTACCTTAGCTTTGGCAATCAATGCACACGACTCAATACAGCAGGGATGACGAGTCCAGCGTGTCATTGCTCTGCATGAGTTGAGTGCAACGTCTGACGTGATTAATAGGGCCAAGATTCCAAACCATAGAGGTCAACAATGTGAGACCCTGGAAAACAAGCAGTAGCACAAAAAACAATCTATTTTTTTTTCCTTTTTTTATTTTATTTTTTATTTTTTTCCTTTTTCCTTTCCTTACGCTTGGGGACTTCCTTCGAAGCACGACAAAGCAAGAAAATTGCAGATCACAAAAAAAAATAGTTTTGCAGAACACAGGTTGGGCTGCAGATTGGTAAGATGGTTAGTAGCCGTTTCGCGGGTCTCGTCTCTAGTGTAGACGGAATTGCAGACACAGGTGGTGGTTCTCAATCGAGATTTGCAGCTGTAATTTCTGGGTTTTGGACCTCGGTTTATGGCCATGTGATTCAACATTGGGTAGTGGTAGGTGGCTGCAACGATCAACTCAGTGAACTCAGGTCAGCAACGACGGCGTCACTCGTTGGTCGAACGGTGTGCTGGTGGTTCTCGGTTCTGCGCATGGCGCGCGACTTTTATATTTTTTTCTAACCTAGGCTCTGGTGCCAAGAAGAGAATGTTCTTTTGGAATAATTGTGCGTTCTATTCATCTCTCAAGGAAGGGTATATAAGATGTTACAATCCTATCAATAAGGAAAGAAATAATTTACATAAAAAACATATTAAACTAAAAATCCCAAGATTACAGGAATATACACAAAAAGTCAACATAACCAACCAACCAAATTGGGGGTTGATCATGTGGTGGACTCTAGTAACGAAAATCTATCCAAAGTGTGAAGGATTTCTGAAATCCCGAAAGCTTTAAAAAGCAACGAAGGTTTTGAATTGGGGAGGGGAAGAAGAAGATGTCTATTCTTTTTTTATTTTATATATATATATATATATTTTTTTAAGTTTTCGATTATACAAAAATTAAAATAGTTTTTTTAATATTTAAATATTTTTAATTTCAAGTGATAATATTTAATTACATTTGTGGGGTCCAGTTATATGCCACATTACCACATAACAGATTTTTTGACGGAATTGTGACGAAATGACCATATTGATTTGGAACACCTATTTTCAGGAACTATATTGATTGATTTTCAATTTCAATGATCATCTTGATGTGATTGGTCAAGGAATCATTTGTGATAAAAACTCAAAAAAATATACAACATTTATACAACTATGGAATTTCTAGAACACGAATCATGCCCGGTTGGCCTCGCCGGCAGCTCCCCAAAGTGAACAAACACATTCCCAACGAGTGAGCAACACGACTTTATCTCTCGGTTGGTATGGCCTAGAATAAGTAGCTATATCAGATTTTATAGTGGAATTTCACCAATAAAATTCAACCCATCAGCAAGCAATTTGCTTGGGAATCAGAACTTCTTTTCAGTATCAAATGCCCAAAGCCAAAGGAGAGAGATAGAGAGAGATTTATGAATCGAAAATAGATGTGGTGGTGGAATTGGAGATGCATGCAATAACTTATGAATATCATGCACGTTTGTCTTTCAACTTACAAATATAGAATAATAACACTAAATTGTAATGTTAGATACACCGTATTAAGATAAAAATACATATGTTAATGAGTAATGACCCATAAAAATGAACTAAAAAGAGCATCTTTAAATGAGATGTCAAAAAATCCATATCAGCAATTGTTTTCCAAACGAAATGCCAATTCCTATGTGGCATGACAGGGAAAGAAAGCATAGGAAATTGTTGTCAAATTTGGCAACAGCTTCAAATATATTTAGTAATTAATAAATACTTTTCATAATATATATATTTATCTTTTGTTTTAAAATACTAATTACAACTATAAAAAGTAAATAATGTAATAAATAATAGTTTAAAAATTTGACATATTTGTTGGAGAACAAAATTTATAAAAAGATCCATATGCCACATAAGCCTTCAAATCAAAATTTTCTTTGAAGATGGTCTAATTAATCTCCTTTTATGCTAGTAACTAAAAGAGTTCAAACCCTTGGAAACTTTGATTCATCGCAAATTTGTGAATCGGGTCAGAAAAACTAGGCCAAATATCTTAAGCATCATAGTCTTTGCGGGCCAAATATTTAAGAATCATAGTCTTTGTGGTCACACCGTGCTCTTACTTTGACGTTTCTGATGAAAAAGTTATTAATTAAAGTTTCGTGGTGAACTACATTAGCAATTTAGTCCAAATTCAAACTTCCGTTATTATTCCCATTAAAGAAAAAAAACATGTGAGCCTCAGGTAGGGAGGTTAAAGTCGTCTTTTCAAACTAAATTAAGAAACCTGAAAGTATCTGTCCTAAGATTTGGTATGACTTAGAGTTCGACTGCAATTGGATTAGAGGAAAGATAGGCTTGAGATTTGAAGGAAGTCAAATGGTGAATGCAAACTGTGGGAAGGTGATTGTAACAAAATGAAGCTTTGACCCACTTCCAAATGATAATGTTATCATAGTTTAGAAAACCAGAAGCAGAATAAAAACGTGTTGAGATTAGTCAACATCTTGTTTGTGATCAAGCGGCCAAGCTTGACATTTCTTCAAGAGAAGAGAGGGCGTTTAGGGAATAACATCAGCCCCAACAGATTTAACAGAAGATTAAAACTTTGTTCGATCTGCGGTTTCTAGGAACTTTAGGAGCAGACTTGTTTTAGATGACGATTTTTATTAACAGCCTTTTCATCACAAATGTCACAATAAAAGTGGAATGTCACCACAAACATTACAAAAAAAAATTCGGCCCAAAAACTACGACGTTAACACCAAATGTAAATATATAACAATAAGGATAATTAATAATGTCATAGTAATTGAATCATTTACTCCTTCTCACCATTTTGACCTAATTCATTGTCTTCAAGCCCCTCATATTTTAGTAATGAATAATATTAGGAAGACTAAAATTTTAAATTAAATTTATAAACCAACTGATGTGTCACAATATAAAATAAGCACGTTAATCAACACTTGAGTGATATCCAATCATCAACAATCACCTCATTTAGTTTTACAAAATTTAGTTTAAAAATTTTGATTTTCCTAGTATTACCCTTTAGTAATTTTACCCAGTCTCTATTTTTCTAAAGTATCGTCTAATATTTTCTGTATGTACCTCTGTTTGTTTGTTTGTTTTTTTTTTGTTTGAGATAACCGTATATACCTCTGTTACACATTAATGATAGATTAATTATTCTCCCTATGCATCTCCATCATGAAGCAGCAATATACTTTTGGCATATAGGTCAAACTCAAATTAGAATAATTTAGGAGCGACCGTATAAAATTATAAACGCAGAAATGATCTGAGTGGAGATGTTGACTAACATGATTGGTCCATGATTGGGATATAAAAACACTATTTAGTTACGAAAATGACCAAACGAACAATTAGGAAGAGATCAAGTCATGCTTTGAACGATTTAGAGGCTTCGAGTATTTGTTCACGACGTAGTATTTTTTTTTTAATAAACGATATTATCTACATTAACGGAATGGACGAGTAGGTTAAGTCTTACAATAAGTTAGTAATAATATGGTTCAAATTCGCTTTTGGCGAAAATTGAACCTAAAAAGTCTCGCTTACAAGTAAAGAGAAATATTACTACACAGTAGTACTAAGTGGCACACCATAAGTTTTAAACATCAACATATGCACTGGTTTTTAAGGATTGAATACAACGAGAGGTTGCTCGGTCGATCTTCTTCTTCTTGCATGTGCGTCAATAAAATGTAATACATATATTAAAACATGATTTTCACGTTCACCGGTTCAAGATTAGCATAGAGAGTTGTATCTCTTTCTTTGACACGAATTAATATGAGAAAATGAATAGTCAGACATAGAATATTATATGCAGCGGTAAATAATTTTAATAACTTGAATTATTGACTTTTTACTTAACACGAATCTAGGAACTTCGAAATAAAATAGTAAGGGTAATAAACTATATCAATTAGTCTCCCCAAGGTGATCCTCATTTCTGATTTTCAGGTATTAATTAAATCACAGAATTTCACATATTTTTCAGTTTTTATATGGTTAATAAACACAGAGAAAATTAGAAACTGAAATGATATCAAAATCCAAATTTTAATAGCACATGGAACTCAAAAATCACAACAAAAAAAACCATTTTTAATTGGGTACGTGAGTAAGCATGACATGTTTAAGAACAATTCAGAAAATAAATAATAACAAAATTTGGAGAAAGAAAAAACAAGGTTCGCGTTGAGAATGTGGGATTGATATTTAATCTCTCCACCAACTTAGAGAGAGAGAGATAGAGAGAGAGAGAGAGAGAGAGTTCAACATGATTCATGCAAGTAATGAAATATGAGCGATTCACCCAATTAATAATTATGCATGACTTTGTATTCAATTAGAAATTTAAGAGATTTTAATATAATTATAAACTCACATGGAGTGTATGGATTTTAAATGATTCACACAAACTCACGCGGATTGTAAAAGAATTTGATAGAATAACGCGAATTGTAAAAGAATTTGATAAATATTATGTTACGAAGTTTAATGATTTTGGTGGAGTCTTATGGATTTTTTAATTGATTCATTTTAAACTCATCAACTCCACACACATAGCCAACTCAATAAATCATATGACTATATTTGGCTGCAGTGGTTTAACCAAGTCTCAATTCTGAATAAGAGTATTATTCAACAATTATAATAAAGAACATATTGGTTACGAACAATCCTTGCTGCCTGTTTTTCTTCGTCATTCCTTTCCAGCAATTAAGTGTTTTTTTTTTCCCCATCTCTAATGTTATTCCATAAAATGTAAAGAATATCTTCTAAAGAGGAGAAAATATAGTATATAGACCTCTGTGTGTAGAAAATGAGACTGCTCGTATTTATAGAGGAATCACGCTGAAATCTTGAGGGGATGCACGATTTGTGAGGGCTTTTGATATTTATACCTCACACCTTAGAGTCCATCAAATCCTCTAATTCATTGAATTATACAAATGCATTGGCTTTTTCAATACCTCCAGAGATTTTAAAGACACTTTCAAAGTCTATATTGAATACCACCATACTTGAATTGAATCCTTAAGATTCTGAATTGAATACCACTTGCGTTTAAAAGACTCATTTAAAATCAGGGAAATTTAACGAAAAGTTCATGGTACTGTTCACTTTAACGAAAAACTACATTTTTACACTAAAAAGTCAATCTTGGTACTATTCACTTTACCATTTATTTTGTCTTTATCGTTAAAACTTAAAGTTTTCAAACTCTTTACATTAGTTTTCCTTATATAATATGATCAACATCTTCATTAATTGAAATTTTTTGGTTATGGTGTCATTTGATAACAATTTCGTTTTTAGTTTTTAGTTTTTTATTTTCATTTTGTTGTTAAATTGAAATTTAAAACTTGTTTGGTAACTAATTACAATTTTCTTATTTCCAAACTTTTTTTTTCGAAGCTTAAAACCTCAAAGTAGTTACCATGAAAACTAAAATCTAATATTTGGCTTCCATTAGTTTTTAAAATCATTCATATTAGTTTGGATGAATGTGGTGTTCCCAAACACATAAGTTTGAATCCTTCTTCAAAAACAATTTAGATTAGTTGAAAATCAATCGTAATTATAACAAGTTTAAAATTAAATATCGTTTATGAAAAACGTAGTACAAAGCAATATTTATTCTAGGGAAAAAAATTAGTGGAGTTTAAAGCGTTTATCCTCGCATCTTTAGTCAGAAGTTCAGTTTAGAGCGTAATATTAACTTTATACAATAAAGAAAAAACAATTCGAGGTTCCCAACAATAAAGAAAAAACAATTTGAGGTTCCCAAAAAAACAAAAAAAAACAAAAAAAAACCAAAGGGCTATAGTAGTTAAGCCCACCTATAGTTTAGGAGCTGGCCCATCTTACTTGAGTTATGGACCCCAAACAAAGACACAACCCCATGAACCAGCCCAAGTCGAACCTTAAATAGTGCACCATTTTATGGATTCTACAGTAGTTGACCCTATACAACCTTAGGAAGCTACTTTGGCGTCTAGGACCACTAACTTCATGTGTTTTAAACTTTTTTCACATGATATTATTTGTGTGTGACGCCAAAGTGGCATCCTGAGAGTATATGTAAGTCTCCCTTCTATTGGTTAAATCTCTTCTCGTTTTTCTTTTCGGAGGCGATTCATGAAACACTAAAATTTCTCAAACCAAAGTGTCAGATCACAAAACGTTTACTTCAATCCTCCAGTATCCCCACCATGCATTTTTTCTACTAAAAACACATTTGATGGACCAAAAGACTTTCCTGTCTAAGTTAACACCAACGAACATTGCACGATCAGGTCGAAGAAGCAGCCGCAGACATGAAATACCTCCTACCGATGGTCATCGTGGCTATTTCCCGCCAATCTTGCCCCTCCTTGTAGTACTCAACCTACCATTTTATAGAACTGTTAAAATTACCCACAAAAGTCTTGCTCATACTGATGGAAACTGGAAAGCATGATAAAATGAAACTCACTGTCTCTGCTATGGTTTCATCGTCTTTCATCCCTCCGATTACATATATGGTATCTTCGACAACAGCAGCGGCTGAATATCCCCTGGGGAAATACATTGTTCAGCCCGCATCCATGACCCGAGCTGTGGATCAAAACTTTCCACACTACGGACCAGTGAATCTCCATCAAAGCCTCCCAGAACATATCTACAAAAGTGAATGTCCATAATTGTGAAGGTGAAAAAACGAAGTTAAAACACCAAAATTGAACAAAATAAAAGGGAAACTTGCTGTTGACGACTCGATGTATATGAAGTGAAGAAATGGATGTCAACTTCAAATTTTTGTCGAAGTTAAAGGTAGAACAAGAAGGAAACATATCCATTTCAATCCCCAAAAAATTGGTAAGATTGGGAGGGATAAGTTTCCCCTGGAACTAATCCCACTCCATCCTTTAACATACATTTAATCTAGTGAGTTATCTAATTGATATGGAACCAAGAAACCAGAAATTAGGGTTTAGAACTAGAATTCAGAAAAGAGAGAGGCCAAAGAGAAACTTAGAAGACATTAATATGCATCACTAATCCAACTCAATCTTGACACCAAGTGATGCCCTAAGTGGTTTAGGCAACCGGATAGTGGAGCAATCATGAACTATCTTGTGCAGAGATGCTCATCAAAAGAAGTGATTTATGTCTAACTTATGACAAGTTCTCATTCGAAAACGAATGTCTTGTCAGATCAAGCTAATCCGAAAAAATTCAATACCTGTCTGAGTTTACGACAAGTTCTCATGTCAAATTATGTGCATGAGTTATGCATTTAGCGGAATATCCATGTCTAAGTCATTATGGGAGCGCGTCTGAGATGCTGATTGAAAAAAGTCAAAGAAATGTACTTACATTTTTTCACTCAGAACAACCGACGAATGGCAGCTCTTTTTCGAATGCATAGAGGCAATTTTGGTCCAACTGCGTTCTCTGGGGTCGAATCTATCAACAGTGCTGAGATATGAATATTTCAAGTCAACCGTCGATATGGGAAAACTAAACAATAGAAAGGAGGTTCAATATCTTACTTCAAATAACTATTCCCATCATATCCACCGGTGGCATAAAGCACACCTTTGAGTTCTACCGCAGCAAGAGCCATACGCTGGAACAACAAAAGACGTGCAAATCAAGTGCCACGAGGTAAACTTTTTGTACAAGAAAAACACATCATAAGAAAAGGGACCAAATATATATTACTTTTTGTAA
Organism: Malus sylvestris; assembly: GCF_916048215.2. Classification (NCBI taxonomy): domain Eukaryota; kingdom Viridiplantae; phylum Streptophyta; class Magnoliopsida; order Rosales; family Rosaceae; genus Malus; species Malus sylvestris. The sequence goes on from NC_062271.1 coordinate 25,231,251, forward strand.
CATTGACTGTGTATGGATCCATCGTCCCACTTCTAAATCAAGCATCTCAACATCTGAAAAGCAATCAACTCTGTTCCCACCATCCATTGCAAAAATTTCGTTGTTTGTGGTAGCTGCAACTAAGCTACCTTTTTTTCTCTCTCAGAGAAGGGCACTGCTTCCACTCATCAGTAACAGGGCAGTACGATTCAACTTCATAGAACGACCATAAATAGATGTCAAGAAAGTATTCGTTCCAGTAAGAAATAAATTTCAAATGACCAAGATCTAATACCTGTATCATAGCACACTTGACCATTGCTACCACCAATTACATAAAGATTGCCATACAATTGAGCAGCAGAAGCATATGAACGAACTGCACTCATTGGGCTCAGAGGTTTCGTCATATCTTCAGAAGGATAATAAGCATCAAATGCCGATAAACATGATTCGCCATCATATCCACCAACTAGATATATTGACTCATCGGGATCATAATGCAGCACATTCCATGATTCAGTATCCTTCTCATCAGTGTGTGCCTTGGAAGGTGTAGACCTAGATTCCAACTGTAGACAAAATTTTAAGCATCGAATTTCCGCCTCTGCCTGCTCCTGAAATGCCAGGGAAGAACTTCAAATTAAGAAGAAAATAAGATAAATGAAGCTGATTATGAACCATTAGCTATAGAGAGTTCATGGGTTCTGACTGACACAGATCATAAGAAAGGCAATGAATGATTATCTTAATTGTCTAAAAAGAACAAAACAACAGGAAAGCCCAAACAAACAAGAAGATATATGTAAAAAACATAACAGCAAAGGTTCTCTACCAAAATTTCTAACAATTTTCCAAAAACATAAGGCAGGAACTTAAAACCGAACTCCTGACAAAACTATGCTTCCTTCTACAAATAAAAGTAAAAAAAAATATCCCTTCGTCTTTCAAACACCGCTTTCATCAGGTCTGGACGTGGAAATCCTATATTCATGAATTAGAACTGAAGGTGTGTATGTGGTCAACCGAAGCAAAAAGTCCGAAGGAAAAAAAGGTTTGACAAATCAAAATGCCTTGAACCTATTCAGTGCCAATGATGAGACAATGCATCTGCAATGCATGCTACTGAATGTTGCTTGCATGGCTTAGCATTGTATTAAGTACCAGTTTATGCTCCAAATAATCAATCTTTTTAGATTGTTTGGTGAACTCTGTCTTAAAAGCCTTGACCTCCTCCACCTCTTGAATCTTAAAAGTCTTGAGCTCCTCCACCTCTTGAATCAACTGATACAAGTGTAATAACACATAAGGTCGGTTGTAATTAAACAGAAGCTTACAGAGATACCTAAGATTGGAATTTTTAATTTATGGACAACTAATTGTTCATTTACCTTCGCAGTGATTGCCTGATACTCAGTCAAGGATCGAGGACCCTCTCCACTCTTCTGCTCAGAAGAGGAGTGCGGACTTTCTCCCCTCTTCTCCTCCAAACCCCATGGCTCCCTTGGATTCTCAATGCCCTCCAAGGTCAATTCATTTATGACATGATGATCTTCAAAAACTCCTGACAACGACGTGTGTTCACCTTCTCTACTCTTGAGGTTAGGTTGAAGTGCTAACTCTTGCAGTTTCATGTATAAAAGTTCCTCCTCCGCTTGCTCAGCTTCCATGATATCTATTTGGGCATTGAATGGATCGTTTCTTTCAATGAACTCTGTGGAATCCTCTGAAGTAAGGGGTTGAAGAAATTCTAATGTGCGAGCTGAGGTAAGAGCTTGAAACATATGACTCCACTTTTTAATCCGTGGTAAAGAACCTACAGATGTACTTGAAGTGATTCCAGCAGTTGCCAACAAAGATATCACCTTACTTGTTTGAGCATGGTCAAGCTCAAACCAGAAATTACGCTGACTGTAGTAGTTGTCGACAAGTATCGCTTTAAACTGACTTTCAAGCACTGGTTGGCACTGCACCCGTACACGGATTTGAACCTTAATGTAGAAAACATAATATTAAAGTATTAAAAGACCGAAATCATGTTTGCTTAAAATGAAATTACAACTCAGGACAATTAGATCTATTATGCGAAAAATCAATTTAAATACCTGAGCAGGAAATTGTGTTCCTCTGAACCATCAGTGGTCCATCCATACGGATTAATATTCATTTGGCCACGGCTAGCAGCCTCAAAGATTCCATGAAGTTTCCTATCACTAGAGTTGAAGAGGAAAAAGCGGCAAACCAGGAGCGATATTGTTTACATATGAAAAGTGTGCACCCGGTAAGCCTGAAAGAATACAGAATACAACCCATAAAATACAACTCATGAGTTTATGGACCCAAAACTAAATCTAAAACAAGAAATTAGCAGTAGTACTGCACAAAAATAACAAACAAACAGATCATTATTTGCACAAAGTTTTGTGCACACAAAACTGGCTACAATTTTTTTTGGGGCTCATTAAAAAAGAATCTAAGGTGAAGAATCTAAGGTGAAGAGGGCCCGAAAACAAAATGCGAAGGCAGCAATGCACTTGCAACATAGATAAGGAGAATTTGGGGCACATAAAGCTCAATACCGATTATCAATTTATCACTACACAACTGGTATATATATTCAAAGCAAATACACTTACCAAATGTAAAAGTGAAATGGGAAATGAAAAAATTAGGAACAAAACACGCGATAAAATTCAGGACACTGACCAAAGAGTTGTTTCGATAAGCATTCTTCGATTGTGGTTTTGGTTCAACCAAATACGACTCCACCAAGGTGATTCTTGCTCAAATTTCTCATGGATGCAGAGTAGATCGCCAGATCTTGAGAAGGTGCAGTAAAGATTTTTGGTTGCCTTCCTGCCCCCATTTTCTGATGCAGACAACAACAACAACAACAACAAAGCCTTTTCCCACTAAGTGGGGTCGGCTATATGAATCCTAGAACGCCCTTGCGCTCGGTTTTGTGTCATGTCCTCCGTTAGATCCAAGTACTCTAAGTCTTTTCTTAGAGTCTCTTCCAAAGTTTTCCTAGGTCTTCCTCTACCCCTTCGGCCCTGAACCTCTGTCCCGTAGTCACATCTTCGAACCGGAGCGTCAGTAGGCCTTCTTTGCACATGTCCAAATCACCGGAACCGATTTTCTCTCATCTTTCCTTCAATTTGGGCTACTCCTACTTTACCTCGAATATCCTCATTCCCAATCTTATCCTTTCTCGTGTGCCCACACATCCCACGAAGCATCATAATCTCCACTACACCCATTTTGTGTACGTGTTGATGCTTCACCGCCCAACATTATGTGTCATACAACATCGCTGGCCTTATTGCCGTCCTATAAAATTTTCCCTTGAGCTTCAGTGGCTTACGACGGTCACACAACACGCCGGGTGCACTCTTACACTTCATCCATCCAGCTTGTATTCTATGGTTGAGATCTCCATCTAATTCTCCGTTCTCTTGCAAGATAGATCCTAGGTAGCGAAAACGGTCGCTTTTTGTGATCTTCGCTAGATTGCTCAGGTCATTAGTGTGGATAAGTATATAGATGGATAGAGATAGGAAAGCAAACACAAGATGTACGTGGTTCACCCAGATTGGCTACGTCCACGGAATAGAGGAGTTCTCATTAATTGTGAAGGGTTTACACAAGTACATAGGTTCAAACTCTCCTTTAGTGAGTACAAGTGAATGATTTAGTACAAATGACATTAGGAAATATTGTGGGAGAATGATCTCGTAATCACGAAACTTCTAAGTATCGGAGTGTGGTATCGTCTTGACTTGCCTTATCTGTCTCATAGGTAGATGTGGCATCTTCTCTGGAAGTACTCTTCCTCCATCCAGGGGTGGTATCTTTAACTGGTGAAGATGCACAAGGTAATGTATCAATTTCACTTGAAGCTTACTTGTAGTTTCAGGTTTGGTCAAGTGCGATACAAACCATGTAGTAGGAGTCCCCAAGTCGCCGAGCTAGGGGATATGCTGAAAGAGGTGACAGACAAGGTAAGCAATCAGAGCTCCGGCTGATTGTTCACATTCTCCCTATTTTGCAGGCAGCATGAAGGATAAAAAGAAGAAAAATGAGAAGAGATGATATGGGATACTTTTGTTTTTGAAGAAATAACTTTCCATAGGCTTATTCTTGAACTGAGCTGGAGGGTTTTCTGGTTTCCTCCAGAGAATAAGGCCGATTGAAGAATTTGAGGGTCAAAACAAGTCCCTCAAATCTAGAGTACGTTCGACCCTGCTGATATGGGATACTTTTGCTTTTGACAGAGTAGTGGATGTATCGGCATGTGTGTTGTTACGCTTGTCTCCACATGCTTCCTTGTATCCTTCTCACTTGCCCTACCTGTTCCTCAGGCAGATGCGGTATCTTCCCTTGAAGCATAAGATGTTGAAGATGAGTACTCGAGAGCAATGCCAGGTAAATAATCAGGTAAGGGGTTCCAGGCAGTCAGTTCCTGGCTGGAAGCTTGATTCCAAGTGCTGACTGATTGCTCTCTTTCTCCTTGTCTTACAGGTAAGAACAAGGCCAAAGGAAAAGACAGGGAAAAAGCATGATATGGGATACTCTTGCTTTTAACCCTGATGATATGAGATATTCTTGCTCTAGTATAGCTTGTTTGCAGAGGTATTATCGGGGGGAAATAAAGCTGAATATTTCGAAAGGCTTCGTTGGGAGTGCCCTCTCAGATATGAGGAAGGGTTGAGCATTTTTGCAGGTCAGCCTGTCCGTTGGGGATGGAGGTCGACATATATAGGAGTCTCCCTAACAACAAGTAGTAATGCTATTCCTTTACCCTGCTTGGTCATAGCACGGTAGTGGTAGTTGTCAGCTTCACATGTTTTAATCTGTCAGAGCACTTTGAAAAAGTGGTCTGTGGTATCTGGAAAGCTGATGTTGCATGTGAAGATTACAGACAAGCTTTATCTAAGGAGATCCAGCTCTTAAAGTTGGGAAATTGGTGCCTCTTCGGTTTTCGAACAAGCAATCCTATCGGGGATCTGGCTCTCGAGATTCGGAGAACGATGCCTCTTCGATTTTTGAGAAAGCAATCATGCTGGGGGTCTGGCTCTCGAGATTCGGAGAGCGGTGTCTCTTCGATTTTTGAGAAAGTAATCATGTTGGGAGTCTGGCTCTCGAGATTCGGAGGGCGGTGCCTCTTTGATTTTGGAGCAAGCAATCTTGTTGGGAGTGTTTTCTCGAATGTGAGTAAAGGTTGGGCATGTTTGCTAGTTTACCTTGCCACGAAGCACAGAGGTTGACACACAGGGACTTTCCAATTATCCAGCAATGGTACTGTTCCTTTACCCTCTCTTCGATTTTGAGAAAGTAGTCATGTTGGGAGTCTGGCTCTCGAGATTCGGAGGACGATGCCTCTTCGATTTTGGAGCAAGCAATCTTGTTGGGAGTGTTTTCTCGAATGTGAGTAAAGGTTGGGCATGTTGCTAGTCTACCTTGCCACGAAGCACAGAGGTTGACACACAAGGACTTTCCAATTATCCAGCAGTGGTACTGTTACTTTACCCTTGTGGGTAATAATATGGTAGCTAGACCTTCAAAATTTATGTGTCTAAACTTTGTTAGTGTTGTTTCTTTGCTATTATTTTACCCTTCTTGGTCAGAGCGATATAGTGGGAGCTGCAAGCTTTACGTGTCTCAACTTTGGCAGAGAACTTTGGCAAAGTTATCTGTGGTACCCATGAGTTACTGTTGCGTGTGAGAAGTGGGTGATTGAACAGTAAGATTCATGTGCTTTCTACTTCACCAGAAGTCTTCGACAGAATGCCCATAATTTCCGCAAAGCTGAGTGTGCGTGTGACAGGTGCTGACAATGCTGGAAAAGTAGGTGCCTCTTCGATTTCTGAGATCGGCCCTCGTGGTCTCTGAGCAGCCCAGCTTTTGAGAAAGCAAGCGCCTCTTCGATTTCTGAGATCGGCCTTCGTGGTTTTTGAGCAGCCCAGCTTTTGAGAAAGTAAACACCTCTTCGATTTCTGAGATCGACCCTCGTGGTCTCTGAGCAGCCTAGCTTTTGAGAAAGCAAACGCCTCTTCGATTTCTGAGCAGGCGCCTCTTCGATTTCTGAAGCTCCGTCGAGTGCAGATTTTTATAGGGGCTGGCATTGAGTTCCAAAGCACACTTGAATCTCCACCAGTAGAAGCTCCATTCTTGCACTTCTAAGATTTTGATTTGTCCGACCTCTTCTCTCTTCAACACCTTTGAAAATGTCTGGCCCCTCCGACCGTCGTTTTGACTTGAACCTTGTTGAAGAGGCAGCCCCGCCTTCTCCAGACAACATATGGCGCCCATCCTTCGTCTCCCCTACTGGTCCTCTTACCGTTGGGGATTCCGTGATGAAGAATGATATGACCGCTGTGGTGGTGGCCAGGAACCTTCTCACTCCCAAAGATAACAGACTACTTTCTAAACGGTCTGATGAGTTAGCTGTTAAGGATTCTCTGGCTCTCAGTGTTTAGTGTGCAGGTTCTGTGTCTAATATGGCCCAACGCCTATTTGCTCGAACCCGCCAAGTTGAATCATTGGCGGCTGAAGTGATGAGTCTCAAACAGGAGATTAGAGGGCTCAAGCATGAGAATAAACAGTTGCACCGGCTCGCACATGACTATGCTACAAACATGAAGAGGAAGCTTGACCAAATGAAGGAATCTGATGGTCAGGTTTTACTTGATCATCAGAGATTTGTGGGTTTGTTCCAAAGGCATTTATTGCCTTCGTCTTCTGGGGCTGTACCGCGTAATGAAGCTCCAAATGATCAACCTCTGATGCCTCATCCTTCTAGGGTTCTGTCCAGTACTGAGGCTCCGAATGATCCCTCTCCGGTGCCTTCTATTTCTGGGGCTCTACCGACTGCTGAGACTTCTCCTAAGCAACCTTTGTGAAGGCTCCCTCTTGTTTGTTTATTTTGACTCATGTATATGTACATATTTGTAACTTATCGGGGATATCAATAAATAAGCTTTCCTTCATTTCAACGTATTGTGTTAAATACACCAAAGCCTTCTTCGCTAAGTTCTTTGAATTTTCTTTTGTTGAAGCTTGTATGTTGAAGCTTTGTGAGTGGAGCATGTAGGTTGAGGTAGTGTTCCCTTAATTTCCCGAGTGAGGAAAACTTCTCGGTTAGAGACTTGGAAAATCCAAGTCACTGAGTGGGATCGACTATATGAATCTTAGAACGCCATTGTGCTCGGTCCTGTGTCATGTCCTTCGTTAGATCCAAGTACTCTAAGTCTTTTCTTAGAGTCTCTTCCAAAGTTTTCCTAGGTCTTCCTCTACCCCTTCGGCCCTGAACCTCTATCTCATAGTCGCATCTTCTAATCGGAGCGTCAGTAGGCCTTCTTTGCACATGTCCAAACCACCGTAACCGATTTTCTCTCATCTTTCCTTCAATTTCGGCTACTCCTACTTTACCCCGGATATCCTCATTCCTAATCTTATCATTTCTCGTGTGCCCACACATCCAACGAAGCATCCTCATCTCCGCTACACCCATTTTGTGTACGTGTTGATGCTTCACCGCCCAACATTCTATGTCATACAGCATCGCCGGCCTTATTGCCGTCCTATAAAATTTTCCCTTGAGCTTCAGTGGCATACGGCGGTCACACAACACGCCGGATGCGCTCTTCCACTTCATCCATCCAGCTTGTATTCTATGGTTGAGATCTCCATCTAATTCTCCGTTCTTTTGCAAGATAGATCATAGGTAACGAAAACAGTCGCTCTTTGGTATTTCTTGATCTCCGATCCTCACCCCTAACTCGTTTTGGCCTCCATTTGCACTGAACTTTCACTCCATATATTCTGTCTTTGATCGGCTTAGGCGAAGACCTTTAGATTCCAACACTTCTCTCCAAAGGTTAAGCTTTGCATTTACCCCTTCCTGAGTTTCATCTATCAACACTATATCGTCTGCGAAAAGCATACACCAAGGAATATCATCTTGAATATGTCCTGTTAACTCATCCATTACCAACGCAAAAAGGTAAGGACTTAAGGATGAGCCTTGATGTAATCCTACAGTTATGGGAAAGCTTTCGGTTTGTCCTTCATAAGTTCTTACGGCAGTCTTTGCTCCTTCATACATATCCTTTATAGTTTGGATATATGCTACTCGTACTCCTTTCTTCTCTAAAATCCTCCAAAGAATGTCTCTTGGGACCCTATCATACGCTTTTTCCAAATCTATAAAGACCATGTGTAAATCCTTTTCCCCATCTCTATATCTTTCCATCAATCTTCGTAAGAGATAGATTGCCTCCATGGTTGAGCGCCCTGGCATGAACTCGAATTGGTTGTCCGAAACCCGTGTCTCTTGCCTCAATCTATGCTCAATGACTCTCTCCCAGAGCTTCATTGTATGACTCATTAGCTTAATACCCCTATAGTTCATGCAATTTTGTACGTCGCCCTTATTCTTGTAGATAGGCACCAAAGTGCTCGTTCGCCACTCATTTGGCATCTTCTTCGTTTTCAAAATCCTATTGAAAATGTCAGTGAGCCATGTTATACCTGTCTCTCCCAAAACTTTCCACACTTCGATTGGTATATCGTCTGGGCCTACTGCTTTTCTATGCTTCATCTTCTTCAAAGCTACAACCACTTATTCCTTCCGGATTCGACGATAAAAAGAGTAGTTTCTACACTCTTCTGAGTTACTCAACTCCCCTAAAGAAGCACTCCTTTCATGTCCTTCATTGAAAAGATTATGAAAATAACCTCTCCATCTGTCTTTAACCGCGTTCTCTGTAGCAAGAACCTTTCCATCCTCATCCTTGATGCACCTCACTTGGTTTAGGTCCCTTGTCTTCTTTTCCCTTGCTTTAGCTAGTTTATAGATATCTAACTCTCCTTCTTTGGTATCTAGTCGTTTATACATATCGTCGTAAGCCGCTAACTTAGCTTCTCTCACAGCTTTCTTTGCCTCTTACTTCGCTTTTCTATACCTTTCACCATTTTCATCGGTCCTATCCTTGTATAAAGCTTTACAACATTCCTTCTTAGCCTTTACTTTTGTTTGTACCACCTCATTCCACCACCAAGATTCCTTTTGGTGTGGGGCAAAGCCCTTGGACTCTCCTAATACCTCTTTTGCTACTTTTCGGATACAACTAGCCATGGAATCCCACATTTGGCTAGCTTCCCCCTCTCTATCCCACACACACTGAGTGATTACTTTCTCTTTGAAAATGGCTTGTTTTTCTTCTTTTAGATTCCACCATCTAGTCCTTGGGCACTTCCAAGTCTTGTTCTTTTGTCTCACTCTTTTGATATGTACATCCATCACCAACAAGCGATGTTGATTAGCCACGCTCTCTCCTGGTATAACTTTGCAATCCTTACAAGTTATACGATCCCCTTTCCTCATTAGAAGAAAATCTATTTGTGTTTTTGACGACCCACTCTTGTAGGTGATCACATGTTCTTATCTCTTCTTAAAGAAGGTGTTGGCTAAGAAGAGATCATATGCCATTGCAAAATCCAAGATAGCTTCCCCATCCTCGTTTCTCTCCCCAAAACCATGGCCACCATGAAAACCTCCATAGTTGCCTGTCTCCATGCCCACGTGTCCATTTAAATCTCCTCCTATAAATAACTTCTCTGTCTGAGCAATTCCTTGCACCAAGTCTCCAAGGTCTTCCCAAAATTTCTCCTTCGAACTCGTATCCAACCCTACTTGAGGTGCGTACGCACTAATCACATTGATAAGTTCTTGTCCTATTACAATCTTGATTGCCATGATTCTATCTCCTACCCTCTTGACATCTACAACATCTTGTGTCAAGGTCTTGTCCACGATGATGCCAACACCGTTTCTCGTTCTATTTGTGCCCGAATACCAAAGTTTAAACCCTGAGTTTTCTAGATCCTTTGCCTTACGACCAACCCACTTAGTTTCTTGTAGGCACATAATATTTATCCTTCTCCTCACCATAACTTCCACTACTTCCATAGATTTTCCCGTTAAGGTTCCTATATTCCACGTTCCTAAACGCATTTTGCTCTCTTGAACTCTACCCTTCTGTCCTAGCTTCTTCACCCTCCCCCGTCTAATAGGATCAAAGTACTTCTTTTGTGTGTCCCGTGTAAAGTTGATAGGAGCATATGCTCCCAAACAACTTTGAGTGGAGTCGTTTGAAAAGAAGTTTCTATGGCCCCCTTGCTCATTTAACACTGCATCCGGGTGCCGATGGAGATACAGTGACCCTTGCTCACTTATCACTGTGCTCGGGCCACATAGCGCGCCACTTACGGGTGACGCCCTAGCTTTAGCGCGATTTCGTTCTGGATTCATTTTCATAAGGATTCGACGTGATCGCCATACGGATTCACATTCATACAATACAGGCTACTGGAAAATGAATGAAATGAGGATGGGAAGGGGGAAGGAATACCAATCAACCGATAAGGACCATCAAGTGCATCGGATTTCACCAACTTTTCAAATGAGTAAAGTTATGAAACAACTACATTATAAAACCACCACTCTGCCTTTCTGACTGATTAGTTTGAAACATTTGGCTGCATGCTTGACAGACCAATGCCGCGTGGAGAAAGAAGGCCGCGTTAGGTTGTATACTTCATGTCCACTACTTCTTCAACCTCTTTTTGTATATTATTCGAAAGGAAAAAAAAATTATAGTACTTACTAAATTATTATAAGCATAAACATATAAAGAACAAAATATGAAATGCAATTCATTCTTCATATTCTTTTTCCTTTTTTATGACAAGTTATTTACTGAAAGCACTCTAACGGGTCATGAAGAAAAATTGCATCATTATGTTTCCTTAAAAGAAAAAAATGGCCAAATATGAATTAAATGGAAGGCGCAAAATTCAAGGACAAACGATAGCAACGTATCATAAAACAGCCTTGGTGAGGAAAATAAATGCACAAAGAAAAAATAAAAACTGCATTCAACATTGTCTTATAAAGTTCATAAACCAGTTAGTACAACGCTCTGTAGAAGAGCCGAGTTTAAATTCCTATTTAATTTGAATGTACGAAGAACATGCTTCAGATACATGGCCGGCAAGAATCGTAGTCCTGCAAATTTGATCAACAATGTTTTGAGATTTCACTGACAATTTAATTTGTACTTTTGTGTACCCTTAAGATGAACATTTGGAAAATAAATTTTACAATATTACAAAGATAATGCTTACATTGGCATGGAGTTTCATCACCAAGTCTCACTACAGGACACTGTTATGCAGGTATTCATACAAATCTTAACAAATTTGAAAAGATAAACACCATCAAACGGAAAGTTAACGCAATGCGGGTAATCTGCGGAATCAAGCAACAAATAAACAATTAAAATTACAAATTGTAGAGAAAAAAATCCAGCAAAGAAAACCCGTTCATTCAATTTTTGTGCAATGAGCAAGCTCATAAAAGCACAAAATAGCTAAACTATATCGGAATTCACAGTTTTGGAACCAGAAACAAATAAAACCACCATTTTTCAAAACTTGAGTCGCCGATTAAAAGAAAAAACGAAAGATATAGGCACAAAAGCACTAATCTATTATTTAAAAAACCAAAAAGATTATATCTTGTTTAAAACAAAGATCATCGAAACAATGTATCACCCTAGAACCCTAAGAATTTCATGGAACTCTGCAACAAATAAAAAACAAAAAAACAAAAAAAAAAGGCAATAGCTTTTCGTCTTGATCAAACCAGATGATTCAAACCAGTACATTTAGCTATTTTCGTGTAGAAAATAAATACAGAGACAGAAAACAATCAGAGGGAGAGGAGAGAGAGTACCGTATAGTGAGTGTCTGACAAGGGTTGAAGGTGGACAAAGGGACCTTGCCGAGAAGGGGAACGCCAGAGTGCGAAAATAAACCAGCTTCATACGATCAACATTGTCAGTACCCTTTACGACAAATTCAGTGGGATTTGAATCTAACAATGTGTAACAATTTGGGACCAGTCCAGTTACTATAGACTACAGATGGTAACATTGTTGAAGAAGCACAAGGTTGTCAAATTTACCATCACAAATTCTAGACTTGCTAATAAACAACCAATGCGTGGTATCTGCAAATCCAGCCTAGCTAACTATCACTTCATAAGCACGCTCTTCTTTCTTCTTCAGCCTTCTTACAGTCTCAGCCTAGATGGAATAGAAATCTTCACTGTCAAGTATTTGTTCCGTTCCACTGCACACCACCTGTTTGATCAAATGTGTAGCTGAAATTTGGAAAGTGTTGGTTTATAACTCTGGCTCCAGGCCGTGGGTTCTTAATAACTTCGGCTTCCTTGCTGTGAGTTCTTTACTTGCTCCGGTATCTCTACTGTGAGTATTTGTGGGTTAGGTAGTTTTTTTCAAAATCTTGCCGTGAGCTTTTGTGGGTTGAACGGTCTTTCTGTTCAAAGTTCATATGGATATGGAGGAGGAGTTGATGGACAACCTTAATATTACCTTTGAAGACAGTTTAGATTTGGAGGAAAGATTTGACAACAACATCCATTTGGTGGGGAGACTAATTGCAGATAATGAACCTTCCCAAACGGTGGTAAAGGAGACTCTCAAGTCAGCTTGGAACAAAATGGGGGTGGTCAGGGTTCAAAGGGCCAAAGCAAATATATATGCCATCACAGTTGGAGATGAGCAGGTCGCCAAAAAAATTCTGGAAGGCAACCCCTGGTTTATCCGGGATTATACTTTTTCTGTGAAACTCTGGCCATCTTTTCACTCCCTTGACGACATTGAAGCGGATCGAGCTGTTTATTGGATACAGGCTCATGGGATACCCAGGAACTACTGTACAGTGAAAAATGCTAGAAGTCTGGGGGCAAAAATGGGAGCAGTTCTTGAAGTTGAAGACCCAGCAGAGGTGGGCTTTCGGGGTTTCTTGAGATTAAGAGTAGACTTTGATGCTTGCCGGCCATTGATTACATGCTGCTCAGTGCCATGCCCAGCTCGGGGCTCCTATACTATCCGATTCAAGTATGAAGGATTGAGAATTTTCTGCTACCAATGTGGGAGATTGGGCCACTCAAGTGCATGTCCTCGTCCGGCGCCACTGTCTATGGAGGGTGGAACTCGATTTAATGGTGATCTCCGGGCCGCACCTGCATCCAGGGCAAATTCTATGTTATTTCCACAAAGAAGGGGAGCAGCGACGACCGGGGCTCGTGAAAACCATTGGATAAGAAAATGGGAACAATGTGATGGTGGTTTCTACGGCCTGCCGGACTCGGAAATGGACATCCCGGCGAACAGATACTTGCAACGTCGGAAGGCGGAGGAACAGGTCAACATGGCAACAACATGTACTGACATGAGGCAGAATTGCACTGCAGTGACAGGTACGTCTGCAGGGCTGGTCTCCCGCTCTAACCAGGAAAGGACACTACACCTGGCAGGGACAAACTCTGAGGCTGGGCATATTCCCAAATTGCGATTGGACACACGACCTGATTACGGGCATATGTGGCACCCAGACAGTTATGGGACCCATTTTACAAACGGAACTCTTACTATTGCTGTTAACGGGCTCTCTCTGGAGAAAAACTGGTGTGACCCAAATAGGATTCCCCCATGGGCCTTTGAAAATGTTGATGGGCTGCTTCTGGATGCGGAGGAGGTGCGGGCCAGGCCCACAAATTTTACTGTGAAGGATTGTTTCCCCCCAGGAACAATTATTTCGGACGTGAATGCCCAAAGCCTGGCAGCGGCGGCCCAGATGGTCCAGGCTTCAAATGTTGATGTCCGGAGGCAGGTGGATCCTAGTGTGGAAACAATGAGGAATGGGGAAACTAACCAAGGCCCAATGGATGAGGTTAATACTCAACAGAAAGGAAATCCAAAAAAAGGGGGGAGAAATGATGTGGAGCTCCTTACTCCACAAACAAAAAAGCAAAAGACACTGAGACACCCTAACTACGGGCGCCCTTTACATCTCTCAAACCTGAAGAAGAAAAGCTCTAGACTTAGAGGAAGGAATAGAGGGGGGAGATCCACGGCGACCAGCTATGTGGACCTCGAGCAGCAGGAGGGCCAATGGTGCGAGGTGGTGGTCAGCCCTTCAAAGGAAATGGAAGAAGCAGAGAGATGCGGGTTGCTGGGCAGAGGAAGTGAAACAACAAGACTTGGATCATCGGTGGAGGCTGACGATGTTCAGCCCCGCCGACAGCCATGAATATACTAATCTGGAACTGCCGAGGGCTTGGGAACCCTCGGAAAGTTCAGGCATTGCAGGATATTATCCGGCAAAAAGTTCCCAAATTGGTTTTCCTATGTGAAACCAAGTGCAAGGCAGAGGTACTAAACGGCTTGAGGGTGAAGCTGGGCTTTAGAAGAGTGTTCGGGGTTAGTTCAAATGGACAGTCAGGGGGTCTTGGTTTGTTTTGGACAGGGGACATAAACCTGAGAATCATTTCTTCATCAGAGAGATTTATTGATTCTGAAATAGGAACAATAGGCGATGCAGTTCATTGGAGATTCACTGGTTTTTACGGGCACCCGAGAACTGAGGAACGCCAAATGTCCTGGGAGATTATGAGGCGATTGGCTGCAAGTTGCTCACTTCCATGGCTGATAGGAGGGGACTTCAATGAACTACTCGGTATCCACGAGAAAGAAGGGGGTCCAGTTCGTCCAGTAAACCAAATAATGGCTTTTCGGAATGCAGTATGCGATTGCCATCTACATGATCTGGGGTTCTTGGGTACTCCTTACACCTGGGTTACTACTAGGTCAGGGGGTATTAAAGAACGGTTAGATAGGATGCTTGCGACTGATAGGTGGAAGGACTTATTCAGCAATGTTAAGGTCACCCACCTGGATCCTAGCAATTCTGACCATGTGCCTATTCTTCTAGAGGTAGATGGAACACATAGCCATGTTAGACGCAGAAACAAACTATTTCGATTCGAAAATTTTTGGGCTGACCATGAGGATTGTGAAGATATTATCCGTAATGCTTGGAACCAGCCGGGTCATGGTGTGTTGATGTTTCAGATAGTGAACAAAATTAAAGCCACTAGAATAGCTCTACTGAAATGGCAACAATCAGTATTTAAAGGGAGGCGGGAGGAAATTAATGGTGTGCGTCAAAAGTTGGGATTCATACTTGCCCAGCCACTTACAGAAGAGGCTTTGGCTGAAAGGCACCGACTAATGCAGCGGCTTGATCAACTCTTGGGTCAAGAGGAGAAGTATTGGAGGCAGAGATCACGTGCTTTATGGGTTAAAGTTGGCGACCGTAATACACGGTTCTTCCATTAATGTGCTAGGAACCGAAGGGCAAAGAACTCGATCAAACGGCTGAAAAATACAAGGGGCGCTTGGGTCTATGATGATGCGGGGATCGAAAGCACTGTGACTCAATATTTTCATGATATCTTCCAAACCACTGGGAATAATCAGGATGATGAAGTGATTGAGGCTGTGGATTTAAGAGTAACGGCAGAAATGAATCGTATGCTGGAGGGGGAAATTTCGACTGAGGAAGTTCGAGAGGCGGTCTTTCAGATGCAGCCATCAAAGGCTCCGGGCCCCAACGGAATGAATCCTTTCTTTTTCCAGAAATTTTGGAATATCGTTGGGGAGGACATTACAAATGCGATTAAAAACTTCCAAGCATCAGGGAAATTGTTGAAGCAAATAAACTTTACATATGTCAGCCTCATTCCTAAGACAAAGCAACCAGAGGAAGTAACTCAGTTTCGGCCCATCAGTCTATGCAATGTCCTGTTCAGAATCATTTCTAAGGTACTTGCGAATCGCCTTAAGGTGGTCATCCCCAAGATCATCTCACAAACTCAAAGCGCCTTCGTGCCGGGTCGTAATATTTCTGATAATACCATTTTAGCATCAGAAGTTGCTAATTATCTGTTTAGACGGCGCCGAGGGAAGAAAGGTTTCGCGTCATTAAAACTAGATATAAGTAAGGCATACGATCGGATTGAGTGGGGGTTCTTACATCGAATCCTTACTAAAATGGGCTTTTCTCAGACTTGGATCAAACTCATCATGCTCTGTGTGACTACGGTTTCATATTATGTACTGGTGAATGGCTGCCCACGAGGTTATATCCTTCCGTCACGTGGATTACGCCAGGGTGATCCCCTATCACCATATTTGTTTATACTGTGTGCTGAGGGGCTGTCAGCTTTGATCGCTTTACGGGAACGGCGGGGCCTGATAAATGGCATATCAATTTGCCCAGAAGCACCATCGATTAGTCATCTATTATTTGCAGATGATAGTCTGCTATTCTGTCGAGCAACGGAGTCGGACTGCAGGCAAATACGGGAGGTCTTAAAGGTGTATGAACGTGCTTCGGGACAAAAAGTAAATCTCGAGAAAAGTGAGGCATGTTTTAGTCGAAATGTGAAGCGACCTGCGCAAATGAAGTTGGCCGAGATCTTTGGGGTGAACCGGGTAGATCGACATGACAAGTACCTGGGTATGCCAACGTTTGTGGGAAGGAACAAGAGCCTATGTTTTGGGAATCTTAAGGACCGCTTATGGAAGAGATTAAAGAGTTGGAAAGGAAAATTGCTAAGTGCCGCAGGGAAAGAGGTGTTGGTGAAGGCAGTGGCACAAGCAATTCCAAATTACTCTATGATCTGTTTTCTGTTGCCTAAATTATTCTGTGACGAGCTAAATAGAATGGTTGCATCCTATTGGTGGAGTGGCGATGAAGGAGAAAAGAAAATGCATTGGTGCTCGTGGGAACGCCTGTGTAATCCAAAGATGGAAGGTGGATTTGGGTTTCGGTTCTTATATGCATTCAATTTGGGTATGTTAGCAAAGCAGGGGTGGAGATTGTTGTCTAATCCACAGTCTCTGGTTGCAACGGTCCTGAAGGCAAAATACTTTCCGACTAGCTCCTTTATGGAAGCTCCCTTGAAGCCGGGAGCATCGTATGTATGGAAAAGTATTTATACTGCTCGAAATGTGTTAAGTTTGGGTCTAAGATGGCAGGTGGGTACTGGGCACTCTATTCGGATCTGGGAGGACCCTTGGATCCCCATCCCGCTTCGATTTCGCCCCTACTCTCCAAAACCGGTGGGATGCACACTGACAATGGTGAATGAGTTGATTGATCATGTTGCAAAGTGTTGGAAGATTGATGTGCTTCAAAGTCTCTTCTCTGCAGAAGAAGTAAATCTGATCAGGAAAATCCCATTAAGTGTACGAAACTCGCCGGATCACTTGCTGTGGCACCATGAGAGACACGGAAGATTTACGGTCCGGTCGGCTTACCACGTGGCAAGGAATTGGCTACAACCCACAAACTGCGGGGCATCGTCCTCAAATGGAGATGGAGCTAAGGTTTGGGCGAAGGTATGGAATGCACAAGTACCAACAAAAGTCAAAATCTGCGTATGGAGACTTGCCAATGAATTGGTCCCTACTAGGGCCAATTTGGTGGCAAGACATATTACCATGGATGTGGAATGTGTATTGTGTGGAGCCTATGGTGAATCTACCATACATCTAATGAAGGATTGCCATTATGCAAGATGTGCGTGGATGAGCTCGCAGGTGGGTACACTTGTGAGAAATAATCACCCTCCTTCCTTTATGATATGGATCAATGAAGTGGCTGATCGTTTACCCAAGGCAAGTTTTGATATTTTTATGATGGTTTGTTGGGCATTATGGAGGGCAAGGAACATGAAACTCTGGGAGGAAAAACTGGAACCTCCCGAGGTATGTACTGATCGCGCCATCCAATGGTGGCTGGAGTTTGCTAGGACCACCAATACAGGTTCGGAACGGGACTGTAGGCTGAGGAACACCCCTAGATGGAGTGTCCCACCACAGGGACGAATCAAGATGAACATTGATGGGTCCTGGAATGCAGGAAGACTCATTGCTGGTTTCGGGGCCATTATCAGAGACAGCGATGGGTCTTTTGTGGCTGCTCATGCTGGAAGATTTGAAGATATATCTTCCCCATTGCTCTCGGAAGCTATGGCAGTAAGGGCAGGTTTGTTATGGGCGATTGACAGGGGTTATCAATCCCTTATTATTGAAACTGACTCACTTCAGATTGTAGAGGCGCTGAGAGATCCTACTCTTAATTTGTCAACCATTGGGCAAGTTGTGGAGGATTGCAAAGCTCTGCTCAACACAATCACTGAAGCAAATATCACCCACATTCGTCGTAATGCAAACGCTGCTGCTCATCACCTTGCAAAAGTTGGGCTATCTCTGATGCAAAGTTGCGAATGGACTGATTCTCCGCCTAGTATTATAACTGATATACTTGTGGATGACTATGCTAGCTCCATGCTTAGAGATGGATAAACTCTTGTAATGAATCTTTTGATGAAATGAAAACAACTATCGTATCTTTTCAAAAAAAAAAAAAAAAAAAAAAAAAGCTCTTACTTAACTATTTTGGCAATAAAACATACTTGCATTCTTCCAATAGATGATCTTTCCAAATAAAAATCATTTCAATGTAGATCAATTAGTCATTCAAATGCATAGAATAGATAATCGATGTATGTATATTTGTTAAAAAACACAATGATAGAATTTGTGCACAAGTATCAAATTGTGACAACGAAACTTTGTGTGTGCATTACCATTTTGATTTTATTTTTTTAACAACTAGTATTCAAGATTATAAACTTAAAGCCTCTCAATAGAGTGAATTTGAGTACCGCTAGACTAAACGATTATGTACTTTATTAGATGAATTGTCTCAAATATAACAACCACGTATTAAATAAGGCTAAATTTCTTCAATCTTTTATTCATGTAACATTATTCTTTTCTATTTTCTTTCCAAAAGTGAGAAATAAAATTGGGCAATGTCACATGAGTGATCTTGTGGTCTTTAACTTATAGTGTAATTGTGAATAAGGAAAAGTAAAAGGACTGATGGATTAAATTCAAGTTGTTCAAAATTTTTTAATTTTCCGGTGAACTTGTCGTTTTTAACTTATTGCCAATCGCGAAAGCCATATTTTCTTTTTTAGGCCCATTAAATCAAAGGGTAAAAATTGATCAAAACAAAATAATAAAATATAAATAAAAAGAACTTGTGAAAACCACAAAACCAAAAAACAAAAGAACCATGAGGCCTTAAGAGCCCAAAAAGACAACGGCATGAAGTGAGGTCCAATGGGTTGGAGTTGGGCTGTCCCAAAATGTCGTTAAAATAATTAGAAAAACTAATGAAAATGACTTGACAATTTTGAGTTTTAACGATAATGACAAAATAAAAAGTAAAATACCAAGATTGACTTTTTAGTGTAAAAATATGGTTTTTCATTAAAGTGAACAGTACCGGAAGTTTTTCGTTAAAGTTCCCAAAATAATTTGGTCTAAGATACAAACGTTTCATTCCAAGTAGCCAAATAGAATTTGCATTAAGAAAGGTGATTATTTTCACACTCTGTATTTATCTGTTTGTGCTCACATTATTTTATTTATATAATAAGCATAAATGAAGTGCAAACATATAAAATTGAAGTAACAACTAGTAGTTTCAGTGATGACTGCTCAATAGTAGATTAACAGCAAAATAGTGTTAATTTAATAGAGGTTTCAGTGATGACTGCTCAATATTAGATTGGATATTGATTTTAGTCCTCTAATGTGTACATAATTCAAATTTATATTGTATTTTTGTTTTAAATATTTAATAGATATCTTATTTAATGTCATTACATTAAAATTAATATTTAATAGATATCGGAACTTCGAAGTTAAACGAATTCACGCGAGAGCAATCCCATGATAGGTGGGTGACCCACTGGGAAGTTCTGCTCGTGTGAGTTCCCAGAAACAAAACCGTGAGGACATGGTCAGGGCCCAAAGCAAACAATATCGTGTTACGGCGGAGTTGAGTCCGGGCCGGGATGTGACATTAGTGGCACATAAGAAAATATGTAAAAATATAAGTGTACCGAAAAATTCCATACCTAAATATATGATACTAAACTAGTGTACCGAAATGTCGGTACCAAAATATATTACAATAAACTAGTGTATCAAAATGTCTATGCCTAAACATATTACACTAACCTAGTGTATTGAAATGTTCGTACCTAAATATATTGTAATGAATTAGTGGCACATAAGAAAATATGTAAAAACATGTGTACCGAAAAATCTTTACGAAAATATTTTCTTATATAAGATACTTACCATAATGAGAATTAAAATTTATAATATTTTCATAAAATTTAATTTATAAACACCATAAAATTATAAATAAAAAAGAGAGACATTTAATATGTTGACATTAAATAGAGTCTTGGAACTAAAATCAATTTTTAATCTTGTATAAGATATTTTTTTAAACTTCATATTATTTAGTTTTCTATAAATTTAAATTGAGGAATAACAACATTCACATTTGATCCATGTAGTGCCAAAAGTCAGATGGTGAGGATTAAAATTTTGTGAAACAAGGAAAGGAAAGGAAAAGGAAAGGGAAAGCTATTGACCAAAAAAGAAAAAGAAAGGGAAAGCAATTCTCGGTTTCTGCTACTCTCCACAAACTCAAATTTCTTCATATCGTTCCAGTATTCAACGACAAACCCAAAACCCAGATCCCTAAACCCAATTTCTTCATTTTTTTTCCCTCCTCGAGTTCCTGCAGGAGCATCAGATGTAATCATATGAGCAGATCCTCAAGTCCATTTCATGCTCCTTAACAGGACCAACACGGTCGACTACGCCATGGACAACCAAGGTGATTATATAGACACCCCTTTTGTATTTATAGGTGTATGTGTGTTTGTTTGTGGTAATTTTTGTATATATAGGTCTGTGTGTGCGTTTGTATATGCGCACCCATTAGGTGTTTGACAAGTTGTCTCTGTCGATGTTTAGATATTTGCAGGGTAGAACTTTTAGTTACGGTGGGGTGGGAAGTAGTGGCATGCAGATTTAGTATTTTTTGGTACGTAGTGATGAGCACCTGAATTTTGTGATCAATTTAATTGATGCTTTTTGTTTTTGTTTCGCAGTCATTTGAGTATTTTGTTCATAAACGGATATTCAAAAAAAAAAATTAATTTCAACAGGAGCGCTGATTAAGAGTGTAGTTGTGCCAGTGCCTGAATCGGAAATTTCAGGAACCGGGACTCCAGGTCCTGATTTTTGGTCATGGGAACCCCCTCAGGGTAGTGATAAAGGTTCAGACGATGTCATTTTGTCATTCACCTGCCAACAGCAATGAAAACTTCAGCGCAGCTAAATTTAAGCAATCCTGTGTTAGAGAAAGGGCGATCTGTGGATTATCTCTCAATCCCCTTAGAGAGTAAGCTTCAAGAACCCAATCGAAACCCTCCTCTTCCTCCTTTCCAGTCACTGATGGAGGTTGAGAAAGTGGACGTCTCTGAGGCACTTTCCGTGAAAGAAGAACATGAACTTGGTGATGAGTTTTCAGCACATGCGGCAGAGGCAGCTCAAACACTTGATGCGGTGGATGAGGCGTCATCATATGGAGTGAATGCGGATGGATCTAAGTGGTGGAAGGAATCTGGAATCAAGCAAAGGCCTGATGGGGTGATTTGCAAGTGGACAATGACCAGAGGTGTTAGTGCTGACCAAGTTACTGAATGGCAAGATAAGTACTGGGAGGCTGCGTATGAGTTTGGTCACAAGGAGCTTGGTTCAGAAAAATTGGGACGTGATGCAACTGGAAATGTCTGGCGTGAATTTCTGGACGAAGTCTATGTGGCAGGTTATTCCACACTGCCACTTCAAACTAAAGTTAAATGTTTCCACACTGCTACTTCAAACTAAATTTAAACGTTTTCTCCCCTTCTTTTCAATATCATAATCTTAACGTTTTCTCCACTTCAAACTAAAGTTAAATGTTTTGTTCAACATGGCACATTGCTCTTTAATATTTCAGTGTATTTGTTAAAAATTGAATCAATTGATTAGGATGAGAACTTCGTTTATATCTGTGTGTGAATTATGCAGTGAAATTAAGGAAAGGATTAAGAAGACCAAGGAAAGAAGAGGTGTGGTTTTGGCGTGGCTTTGCAATCTATGACTGCGACTGTGCCAAAGCTTTTCATAGTGATTAGGATGGTAAAGATTTAAAAATGTCTATATTCTTTTTCATGTGCATAAGCGAATGTACATGCATAAATTAATTTCAAGATCAAACACTAAAGTACGAAACTTTACCTTTTCCCTTCTCAAATCTGACATCTTCAAGAGTTCCGCCATACTTTTGATCGTCGGATCTAAGTTCATTTGTGGGTGTCGGCGACTTGCAAGGATGGTGGATCCACTAAATGGAGGTTGGTTCGTGGGCAGAAAGACGATGGAGGAAAATTCGAACTAGGTTTGTGTGGAGGTGCATTGGTGATTGTTCGACAGATTTAACTGAGATGATGAAGAGGAATAGGGTGAGTAGCGCTGGGGCTAGGTTGAGAGAAATGGAGAGAGAAGTCTCTCGAATTTGAGAGAAATGAGAGAGAAACGGTGCTAGGGTTGTGGGAAATGAGACTGGCATTGCTATGTGAAGGGAAAGGATTGGCACTGAAATTCCTCTCTCTCTCATCTCCCTCTCTATGCAAATCCCTGAAATCCCTCCCATATCTGTCTCAGCCCAATCCGTGAGTTTTGTGCTTTCGATTATGGTGTTTATAAGTCGATTGCAAAACTAGAACTTGAAAAACTAACACAAGCGTTTTGTGAAGGAACTGCTATCCAGTGGCTGGATAGAAGAAAAGGACAACACATTCTCTCTCTTGATCTGATCAAACCCACCTCCAAAACCCTTCCTTGATCCCCATCTTCAGCAACCCAATTCGGAACCTACTCGGATCGGGACCTCTTGGAGATTCGGGGCTCCAGGTGGGATAATTTTCCCCAAATTGTATTCAATTTATGTTGCTTCATTTCATTTTCCATTTTAATTTGGAATTGGTTGATATGTTAGGTATTTGTTTCTGAAAAATCGTTTTGTTATTTGATGCTATTTACCTTTTAACTCTTGAAGAGAGCAGACTTGCGTTGGAACCGGAAATTAGAGGATATGGAGCATCTGAAAAGTTTGCAGGATGAGCTTCTCGATGCAGCTTCTCTGTAATACCAATACTCCACTCGCTCTCTTTCTTTTTGACAACATGGAACTTTTTTCCAGGAAGAAATAAATTCATTGGTCAACTTTATTTTCCCGTTAATTTTACCACAAGTCTGACTTTAATGTGCATTTACAGATTGGTCAAGCCTGGCGGTGTTTTGGTATACAGTACGTCGCATGTATAACCAGAACAATTTTTGTGTTTGATTGGGGTCAAATTTTCCAGCTTTCTTAGCTATTTGGTCCCGTGTATTCATAATCTGAATAATATGAATTAGGGTTTTCCTGTTAGTGTCCAATTAGTGAAGAAATGATGCTTCTTTTTGTTATCATGCATATTTAAGCTGTAAACATCTAAAAAGCTGCTTAATTGAGGTGAGATTTCCAGTTTTTGAGCTGGATTTCAGGTTTTGAGCTTTGAATTTGTTTATATGTAGCCCAACTAAAGCTATCTACGTCGTAGTTTGAAGTCATTTGGTGAGATTTCCAGTTTTTGAGCTCAATTTCAGCTGAAGCTATCTACATTGTAGTTTGAATTTGTTTTTCGATGCGCAATCTGAGTTGCCCCAATATCTTTTGTATGCAATTTGGTGTAGACAAGTGGTTGTTGATGTTTCGGTGGTTTTGTGTTCTGATCTACAATTAATTATCCATACAAGCATGAGTTTCGATTGCAGTTTCGATTTTTCCTTCAATCTGCAATTGATTTTTCTATTTTTTTTCGTTGTTGTTGCAGCTGTTGATTATCTGCGCATTATTTTGCTTTGTTGAAATTTCGACTGCAGTCTGGTTTCTGCTGAACGTAAAACGTTTTTGTTCAATGATTATATATAGCTTCAGATATAATGGCTGCTCCTTCCTTGGAATGGTAAGTGCTTTCGATTCTTCTTCGTTTTCTTTTCTTTTTGGAAAGCATGAGTGTGAAGTTTGATCACTGAGTTTAACAAACAAATATATCAAGATATAAAAATTGAATTTAAATTTGTCAAATAATAATCGCATCAAATAATAATTTTGAAATATTGATTCGATCCTCTGAATCAGTCCTTTTACTTATTGGCTGAACCTTTTACTTCCCTTCTGAACTTGAAAGCAGGAGGCCAAGTCTCCAGACTGGTCCAAGGGCTAGGAGGTCAACCTTGAGCAACCTGCCAAGAGGATTTTACTGACATGATTTGGTTTCTGAACCTCATTATGTCTCCGTATATTTTTGAATTTTTTTATTTTTTATTTTATATAGAGAATGCATCTATCTGCAGATCAAAACACGTCATTTTCTGAATTTTCAGGGAATGAAAATTCAATCAACGAGCATTAATTCTACCTAATGTTAGGTTATGCCACTAGATCTCTTATTCATAGTGGAAAAACTGAGTTCGTATCATTGGTTTGTACCTCTATCCTATTCTCATTTATGAAGTCTACTAATCCTTTTTCTTCATAATTCTATTTGTTGCTGCTGGTTCCGATATTTCATTGTCCTATCTGTGTTATGGAAGAAAAAATCGATAATATCGGCGAAATATCGCCAATATTATCGTTTTTTTGAAGATCCGATATTTTTTTAACTATCCAAATGATTCTCGTCAAAATATTGGGATATTATCGATTATATCGATATAATCGATAATATCCCAATATTTTCTAATTTATCGATAATATCGCCACATAATACTAAAAAATACTTAAATATGTTGAGAAAACTCAACACATACTTCACTTGATCATAGCCCAAAGGGCGAACAAGATATGGCTTACTGGGGAATGTGGGTTTTATAGGACAAATTGCGAGGGCAGTGAGCAAGCATGGGCGATGTGGGACTCTCCTAATAGGAGAAAATCAGAATTTTGGCCGAAAATTTACATCCACTTTAAATGGCCATAACTTTGTCAAAACTCAACGAAATCAAGCAAGACAAAAACGAAAGTTGTAGCCCTCGAAGAGACGAAGAGAATGGTACCTCACACGACGTCTGAATCGTCGTTTTTTGGCCGGAAAATTCCTCGAAAGTCACTGAGATCGCCGGAAACTGGGTAAGATTCAAATGAGTATAACTTTTTTAATATGCAACGAAATTGAGTGAAACAAAAAGGAAAGTTGTACTACTCGACGAGACGAAGAGATTGATACCTTGAACGCCGGCCAACTCGCCGTGGTTTGGCCGGAAATGTCCTCGAAAGCCACTGAGGTCGCCGGAAATTGGGTAAGATTCAAATGAGTATAACTTTTTCAATACTCAACGAAATTGAGTGAAACAAAAAGAAAAATTGTAGCCCTCGAAGAGACGAAGAGAATGGTACCTCACACGACGTCTGAATCGTTGTGGTTTGGCCGGAAATTGCCTCGAAAGCCACTGAGGTCGCAGGAAACTGGATAAGATTCAAATGAGTATAACTTTTTCAATACTCAACGAAATTGAGTGAAACAAAAAAGAAAGTTGTACTACTCGACGAGACGAAGAGATTGATACCTTGCACGCCGGCCAAAATTCAATTGACACACTCCTGGCTTCCAAAATTCAATTCTTTTACTTTATATAAACTTGAAAAAACATAATCGGCATCCAAATTAAAGTTAGTCTTATTCTTATGTGTAAGAAATTTAAAGTGTCAAATTCGGCACATTATTCTTCATCATTTTATTCACTTCCCTTTTTTTTTTAATATCCTAAATAAAACCTCCAAATATTGTACTAATTAATTATATATAAATGATTATGGTGTGTTTAAACTTCTTTCATTAATTACTACATATTTTCTACACTCACAATGTTTGCCAGCTCGCTATATAATCAACTTAAATCAGTTAAATCCATCATGCAATCCATTTCTTTCCAATTTTTTGTGATAAACTAATAGATAATTGACTAAATAAACATCCTACAAAGTTTCATTAAAAATTTCCAAGTTTTTCTTACAATTTCCGTGGTTTCCATGTAATTTTTATCGATATCGATATTATCCCGATATTTCCATCGATATTTCCGTGTTTTCGGATTACCGATATTTCCGATATTACCGATATTTTCTTCCTTCATCTGTGTATAATATCAGTTTGCCACTTTTGTTATTCTTATCAATATTTACATCTTAATTTTTTTTTTCAATTGTTTCTTTTACTTAACATGGTTTCGACCTCTTTAAATTTTTGGTTTGATATGCCTCTAGACAGCCGCCACCACCACTTTGTCCAAATCAGACGGCTCGCGCTGTAGCATCTGTGTGAATCTCCCCGCACAACCGGACTCCGGGACTTTTTCCAAATAAACTCCAGACTCGAAAGGGTGCGGCTGAAAAGGTAGAATCTGAGGCAATCAAATCCAATCCAGCGAAGAGATTGGATAGTTTCTGAGGTGTGGCTTTCTATTTTTAATCAAGTTTTTCTTTTTACGAAATTGTAAAACCACTTCAATTTTTCAGCAGTGGTATTTGTAAACTGGGCTGGCTAATCCGGAGAATACAGTTGGGGTATTGACAATGGCAGGCAAAGGGGTTCCGGTTTTGGCTACTCCAACCTCTGATCTTGGCATGCATGCAAGGTACAGTTCTCAATTCATAACTAATTTGTTTGTGTGGAACTGTGGATTCATATTTCTACTTTTTTTTTAAATTATGTCTAGAAATCATAAAGTTGCTTCTGAAGAATGATAAGTAACGATTTCCAAAATTTTATTTTAATGTTTTTTTAATGGTGTCAAAGAGCTAAAACTGAAAGATGGGTTCTTTTTTAGTTATATTTATTGTTTTTGTTTTTGGATTGCTCCTGGTTGAAAAATGATGAATATTCTTTGTTATTTTCTCGCTCATTTCATTATCTATTTCTATAAAATCTCATACTCAAGAATATTGTCATCAAGGCGGATGGCATGAAAATGTTAATGCATTTTCCCCTGCCAGTTTATCAATTTGAATTCCACTTTATTTGTGGTTTGTTAATTGAAATATGTACCGCGAAATTCATTATTTTGGGTATGTTCTTACTTGGCATTTGTAAGCTTTTGATTACTTATGAAAGAGGTTATATATTTTATGCTTGTTTATAAACTTATGACATGGAATTAGTTTCTTTTTAGTTGGGTTAAAATGATATTGATTGTGGTGTTATAAAGCTCCTTTTTATAATTAGGTTAAAATAACATTAATAGATTCTTTTTTTGGTTGATCCGATTTAATCCTCATTTTGTTTTAGTTTCGTGTTAGCACATGGGGTATATTGCTTTGCTTACTGGTTATTCGATGTGTCGTCAAATTTGAGTATCTTTATGTGGAAATGATTCATAGCTGTTGCGGATTATAGGAATACTTCGTTTTGATTTGTGAACAAACTATATACTTTATCTTTGTCTTGGGTTACAGTATAATATTTAATAATTGAATTTGTAAGCCGATTTAGCAATTTTTTCTAAAAATTACTATTTCTGGCAGATGCTCAAGTATTGTCTTCTACTTTTCTACCTTCCCTTTTCTGTGTTTTTATCTCTATGTAGTAGGCTAATTAGTTGAAACTATGATATTGATGACACAATACGAATGAATGCTTCTTATAGCTATCCATATATAGCAAGCAAAATTTGACTTCATTGGTTCTTAGGTACTACGTCTTTTTAGTTGCTTTGTGTGGAAACTATTCATGCAGTTATGCCTGAAACGGTTCCTGCCGCAACGCGCGAACTTATTTTCTAGGTCTAAAATAAAGACGTTTCATTCCAAGTAATCAAATAAAACTCGCATAGGGAAGGTGCCAGATTTTCGCACTCTGTATTTATCCGTTTGTATTCACTTTTTATTTATTTATGTAATAAGCATAAATGAAGTGCAAACAAATAAAAGTGGAGTGTAAAAATCGTACAGTTGAAACTTATGGTATTATAGTAAGAACTAGTAGTTTTAGTGTTGAACGCTCAATAGTAGATTAACTGCTAATTAATGTGTTAATGCAAACTATAATTTTGAGTGTTATATACTACAAATAGAAACAGCCATGACTTGATTCTTCAGAATTTGATTGTGCAGCATTAGCTAGAGCAGGAGAGTATTTGAGTTTTGACCGATATAGATTCTTAATTGAAAAATGAAAATTAAAGAAAAAATAAATTACGCATTGGTTTTTATTATTTTATTATTTTTGGTAAATACAACAAACCCAATGGTTAGGAGATACAAGCAGTCCAAACTAAATTAAACGTGTTCTCCAAAAAAAAAAAACTAAATAAAACGAATGAAAGCATGATACAATCAAAACAAGGCAGTCCCAAGACAAGTATGTGTGCTGCCAAAAGAAAGAAAAAAAAAACTCAAAATAATATCAAAACACAGCAGAAGAAACTTGGAGATAGATGGGGAAAGACAGCAGACCCAGCCCCCTTGAACATGAGAAATCTTTTCCCAATCTTCGTCGATTTCGCACTACATTCCCCTCTTCAATTGAGGACAATCCTCTATTTTAACTTCGAGTGGATGCATCCCTTCCGGTAGAGAAACCAATTTTGGACACACTCTAAGGTCAAGTATTCTAAGGGATGTGAAACTTGTCAACCACTCAGGTAATGCATCCAAGTTTTCACAACCCCAAATACACAAGACTCGTAGGGTGTTAGCAGCTCCCTGCAACCATTCAGGCAATGCCACCATCCTTGGTACTTCACCAATAAGCAAACTTCGGAGCCTCAACGGAATTAGTTGGTAGTTTCCGTTCGCCAAATCAAGCTGCTCACAATTGCCTATAATTAGAGTGTGTAATGCACCGAGATAACTCATGTCACGTGGCAAAGAGGTTAGATTACCACAATCCGTAATAGAAAGATGCCGAAGTGATTTCATGCATCCCACTCCATTGTCTGGAAAACTTGTTTGCTTTGTAGTTATCTCAAGCGATCTAAGGCTGATCAACTTGCTTATATCTCTAGGCAATTCTTCAAGATTCACACATCCACCAACACTTAGAATTTCCAAGCTTTGCAACTTACAAACTGAATCAGGGAGTTTCGTGATTCTTTCATTTCCACTTACTTCCAGGTATCTCATATGCTTCAAGGAAACAATGGAACTTGGAAAAGCTTCAAATGTTGAATTCAATAGAACAAGCATCCGCAAATACTTGAATCTTGAAAAGCAAGTCTGAAGGAAGGATTCATTGATATCTATACCTTCCGCAGTTATAGATCGCAACCTGTTCCGCTTATCCAAGATTGATGGAACATTTTGTGCTGGTCTGAATACTGACAAATGTCTAACATTTTCAGAGATTTCTTTGGTGCCTTCAAAGTCTACTGCAAAGCACTCATCTTGTGCAACTGATCGTACGAGGTCATGGATAAGATCATGCATACGAAATTTGCAGAATAGACTATTATCTTGAACATTTTGAAAGAAGGACCTCTCCCATAACTCTTTAAAATATAGCTCACCAACATCTTCCAACTCCAGATTCCCATGATCATGAGATTCAAGGATTCCATTTGCTATCCAAATTTTGATCAATAGCAAGCTATGAAGCCCTTCGTATGTCCTTGGAAGAAGTGAACAATAAGCAAGACATCTTTTCAAATGGGGAGGCAAATGAGTATAACTAAGTCTCAAAGCAGGTAAAACGTGAGCTTCTCCCTCTCTTTCTAATTCCCATATTGCAGAATCCCTTATCATTTCCCAATACCGTTCATCAGTCTTTGAGGAAAGTTGACATCCTAAAGTTTTCACCGCTAAGGGGACCCCTCCACACTTTCTCACAATATCTTTCCCAATTTCAAAGAGGTTTGGATGTTCTCTCTCTTCTCCTCCTTTAAATGCACATTTCACAAACAAGGACATGCAATCCTCTTCGGAGAGAATTTTCAAATTAATGTTTGTCGGAACAGTTCCCATGATGGAAGCAACTGTAACATTACGGGTTGTCACTAAAACCTTACTTCCTAATTTGGCCCCCTCTACCAACAAATCTTTCAACTCACCCCATTTATATGCATTTTCGTTCCATACATCATCTAACACAAGTAAAAATTTCTTATCCTTCAAAGCATCTCGTAGTTTTTCTTGCAACTGATTCATAGACAATTCACCACTAATATTTGTACCTGGTACAGAACTAAGAATCTCTTTTGTCAATCTAGCAATATCAAAATCTAGTGACACATACTGCCAAATCCTCAATTCAAAATTCTTAATGACTCTTGTATCATTGTACACCAACTTAGCAAGTGTAGTCTTGCCTAAACCTGCCATTCCAACTACAGGAATTACTGAGAAATGATCGTCACCTTGCTCAATCAAACGATCTACTAGCTCTTCTTTCTCAAATTCTCTACCAACAACCTCCGAAGCACGGACGAAAGAGTGCGTCTCTCTCGCCTTGATCACGTGCTTCAGATTGCTATCATGGTCATCATAGTAACCTTTACTATGACTAGTGAGAGAATCAAAGATAGACTTATTGGCTTTAAGCTCTTCTAACCTCTCCCATAACTCTTTGATTTCATGAGCTACCCTCAAACGGAATGCAACAGGATTAGACCGGGAGAAAAAACGACGTACCTTTCTACATGTACCATGAAATTTTTTCACCACTTGCTTTCGCAGGGCTTCACACTCAAACTCATCCAACACATCCTCGGCATCAAGAAACACATTTTTAACTTGTCTGAGCCAACTGCGGAGCTCCTTGTTATTCGCTTGCTTCTCTTCAGCATCCAAGAGCACGCCTTTGATTGTGGACATGGTGCCCTCAAGCTTTCTCAGATCTGATTGAACCGCCCATGCCAAGCAAATCTCGTCGTAAGCAAGGGAGCCTAGCTTCTCCGTGAGTCTGACTGCCAAATCAAAGGCACGTTCAGCCATTTCAGCTGAGTACAAGGATTGTGGTTCGTAGTGAAGGTACGGATATATACAAATTGATCGTGAATATGCGTTTAAATAGCCAACGGTGAGGGTTCTACAGTAAAGAAAGATTACTCGAGGTGAAGGGTGGGTGGCATAGGACAATCATCAGAGATTTAGAAAGATTTTAAAAGAATTCCCGTCGAGCCGATAAAGACGACTACTCGAGCCGTATTATATAATAATTTGGAAGACATCCTTGACGTGTGCATGGAGAAACTTATTCCCATAACATTTCTGAGAGATTGGAATGTTGATTTCCCCTTTATCTAATCCATTAAAAAGACAACGGATTGGAATCTATCGAACGCAATTAAACGCAAGGCGTGTAAGCTGCGGAATCAAGCAAGACATGAATGATTCAAAACATCTTCTTGAGAATAGATAAAGATAAGAAAACCTATTCATCCAATCTAGGGTTTAGGACTTGGAGCACAAGCTAGTGTCCAAAAAAAAAAAATAGATGAACCATATGTTTTTTTAAATTTGGAATTAATAGTACATTTTTTTTCTAAATTATTATTATGAAGGGCAATGAGAGAATTCAAAACTTATAATAATTTAGAAAATGGGGAGTTTCGAACTCGAAACTTTGGGTGAAACCCAACACCCTATCCAGATGATTTAGATACTATTGCGTTTAGTATCTCTTTCCTTGTAGAAAATAAATACAGAGAAAACTACTCTGAGTCTTTGACAAGGGAGGGATGAAGTGACCTTGCCGAGAAAATGAATGCCAGAGGGCGAAAGCTTCACCCCTTTAGCCACTTGCTTTGATTTCTAGACTTTGATCTGATAAATTAAAGAATAATCGCGAGGCAGAAATAAGAGGAAGAGTGTAACAAAAACAACAGAAGTGTGAAAATCATGACTCACAGGTAAAAGAGCCCAACTATGCGCCCATGCTCAATTTCAAACCATGACGTTTTTCCTGTATGCGTATTACAATGTGACATGCACAATATTTTTTAAAAACCCAAAAAAAAAAAAAATTATGTACACATGTATTAAATTGTGATTCTTAACAAAGTAAACATGCCTCGATCCAAAAGGAGCCAAGTATTTTTCATTCACAAGTTAGTATATGTTCACACTTTTTTCCTTCCAAAAGGAGCAAAGTATTTTTCATTCACAAGTTGCGTATGTTCACACTTTTTTCCAACTATTATTCATGAATTTGAACCATAGCCTCTCCAATTGAGTGAATTAAGCTTGAGTTCTGCTACACCATATGATCATGTGTTTTATCAGGTGGAGGACAAATACAATATAATCAAGCGAAATAGTTTCCACATCTATTTTTTAACTTTTAAATTAAATAATTCAAGAGAAAATAAAAATGTAAATAATAAAAATATTTAAAAAAAAAAGTAAACAAAAGGCAATGTGAAAATCAGTTCTCATTAAAATCAAAGGGAAATGACTTTGAACTCCCTATTTAGCCCTTTATATTGAATAAACAAAAGAAAGTTGAAGTATAAAAACAAGGCAAGAGTGCAAACAAACATGACTGGAAAAGATTGTTGAGAGTGCGAATCCCACATCTAAAACTAAAGAACTCTGCAAGGCTTGAAAATAGTTGATTCACTCTTCCTTTGCCAGTTGATTTCAACGTGGCACCTCAACTTCCTAAAAAAATCATTATCCTTCTTACGATCAAAAGAAAGGATGATTCCTTCTCGTAAGTAAAACTATTCAAAAAACAGATCAATCTACCATTTGATAATACATCACCCTAGAAAAAGGCTATAGTAGATTAGTCGTCGTCGTACCCAGTGCACAAGGCTCCCGCTTTACGCAGGGCCTGGGAGAGGTGAATGTCGGCTATAGTAGATTAGTACTAGATTAATTTGATAATACAAACTATATAATTGTCAGTGGCATATACAAACAACCATGCCTTCATTCTCCAGCTTCTCTACTCTTGACTCCCATGTCATTTACGACATACAACTTCTAAGGTGTGGACTCCGATTCAGCCTTCATACCAAACTTTTAACTGCTGAATTTCAAGCTCCGCCTTCTTCTGAAATACCGGTACAGAAATCCAAAGTCAGAAGAGGAATAAGATCAATGAAGTCGATTATGCAGCATTAACTAATTTCACAGGTTAATCCGACTTTTTTGTTGTAGCAAAATATGCAATCTCAGTTTTCGTTTATTCGTTAATTGAGTTATCTTAATCGGCTTAAAGACCAATGCAGCAGGAATGCCAAAACTCACAGTAAGAAGACAATTAAAACCAGAACTGTTATCGACAAGAGTATGCTCCCAACGATTTCTCAGTACAACAGTTAAACGCAGTCATTCAAACAAAACTTTCATCAGGTCCGGACCAGGGATTCTGTCCGGCAACCTCTTATTTTGCAGATTGAGGAAGAAGCTAATATGAAAGCATAAACCGGGCCTTCAATACGCATTAAGTATTATGAATTTTTATTTAGATACCAATGCAGTGCCACTGATGATCAAATGCATTCTGAACTTGCTATTTAATGTTGGTTAGATGACTCCGCAGAAGAAGAAAAGCAAAGAAACGGAAATATAGTGGATGTTTAACAAACATAGCATGTGTTACTTACCAGCTTCTGCTCCAATAAACCGATCTTCACAGATTGTTCTTTCTTAGAAGCTTTGAGCTCCTCCACCTCTTCAATCAACTGATGCCAACATAATAATACATAAGAGAGTAGTTGTAATTAAAACAAAAAAAACAACAAGGATACCTAACATTAATTGGATTTATGATTTACAAACTACTAAAATGTTCATCTACCTTGGCTATGATTGGATTCTCAGAGAAGGATCGGGAACTCTCTCTGCTCTTCTGCTCAAATGAGGAGCGAGAACTCCCTGGCCTCTTCTCATCTAAACCCAACGGTGCCATTGACTCCTCAGTGTCCTCCCAGGTCATTTCATTTGAGACAGCGCTATCGTCAACATTTCCAGAGAAAGACATGTCTTGACATTCACCGTTAAGATCATATTGAAGAGCCAACTCTTTCAGTTTTCCGTATACCCGTTCCTGCTCCACTTGTTCAGCCTCTTTCACATCATATTGGGAATTCAATGCATTATATCTTCCAAATAAAATTGGGGCATCCCAATTCGGACATGAATAGCTCAAATGCTCAGTCTCCGAGGTAAGCAGTTCAAGCCATTCAGGTTCCTCTATTGTGTCATGTGAAGTATAAGCCGGACGTTTCTCTTTTGTGTCATGTGAAGGAGAAGACGGAGGTTGCTCTTTTGTATCATGTGAGGGAGGAGCTGGAAAACAAGCTTTTCTCCAATTCAGCGTACCTTGTGGCACAGAAGTACTTGGAGCAACATTTACAGATGATGACTTAGGTATCTGTGGTACGGGATTACTTGGAGCAACTTTTACAGATGCAAACTTAGATGTCAGCTTGCTTGTTTGCGAGTGATCAAGCTCAAACCAGAAATGACTCTCGGTGTAGTAGTTGTCAGCAATGATGTCTTTATACTCGCTTTCAAGCAGTGGTCGGCACTGCATCCGTGTATGGAACTTAACCTTAAACGTAGGAAACAAAATATATCAGCACAAAAGCCTCATCCTGACTAACTTGTTCTGAATTGCTAAAAGTGCTTTTTTACAACTAAAAGTATTGTGTTTGGCAGAAAAAGTTAAAAGTGCTTCTAGGTCATAGAAGTTTAAGAAAACACTTGGATTTTTGATAAAAATTTCAATGTGTTTCTAACTAACGAAATCGGTTTTATCAAAAGCGCTTATGAGCAAACTTTCTTCCTACATAAACAATCCCAAACAAGCCCTTGTTTACCTACAATATAACTCAGGACAATCACACCAAGTTTGAGAAACTATTTATTTTATACCTGCGCAGGATACTGCGTTCTCTCTGAACCATCAGTGCTCCATCCATATGGATTGATATTCATTTGTCCAAGGCCAGTAGCCTCAAAAATTCCATGTAGCTTCCTATCAGAATAGTTGAAGAGAAAAAGTGGCAAGCCAGGAGTAATGTTCTTCACATACATGTAGTGTGCAGCTGGTAAGCCTGGAAGAATGTAGAATAGAACTCATGAGTGCATAGACCCGAAACTAAACTAAAACATGAAATGAGCAGTAGTATTGCACGAAGGCAACAGACAAAGTTCATCATTTGCAGAAAGTTGTGTGCTTAATAAACTGGTTACACTGTTTTCAGGCTCACGAAAAGGGGATTTTACGTGAAGATGGCAATGCACTTGCAACATAGACAAGGAAAAACGAATTGGTGCATATTCACTTCACTACACCACTGGTTTAAACCAAATTAAAAACCGAAAACGGAAATGCAGAAGTAAGGAACAAACAAGTAATAAAGCTAAGAACACTGACCAAATAGTTGTTTAGATAGACATTCGTCAATTGTGAATTTCGTGGCACCGAAGATGACACCACCAAGGCTATTCCGCCGCAAATTCCTCATGGACGCAGAGTAGGTTGCCATGTCTTGAGAAGAAGATAAAGTAAAGGTCTGTGTCTTCCTGCCGGCCCCCATTTTCGATACAGACAGGTCGAATTATATTGTAAACCTGAAAAAGAAACAAAGATCATGTGCTACATACAGAATCATTTGTGACACAAAATACAGTCTACCACCAAATGAATGAAATAGGACTGGGAGGGGGGGAATACTCAGAGGTTCCAAGACCCGCATAGACATGAAATTGAAGGAAGGAAAGCGGTTAGGGTTTAACCCCAAACTCTAAAGGCCGTAAGAATTCCGCCATCGAAATACATCAGAAATCAGCCGAAATTTCCAAATGAGTACAGTTATGACGATACATAAAAGATTATAAACATGGTTGTAGAGAACAAAGAAAAAAATGAATGATCAGACGCCATTTTTGAAACACAAAATAGCTTCACAAATTTCAGAACCAGAAGAAGAAGAAGAAAAAACGCCATTTTTGAAAACTCCATCCTCCAAAAAAAACACAGTTTCAGAAGAAAACCCGAAAAATATGCACTGCCCATATTTTTATTTACTTCATTAACCCAAAAAGCTGCTACCTTTTAACAAAACCAAGTTCTTGAAAACAGTTTCTAATATAAAAACCCCAAGAATCCATGAAAACTCTGCGACTAAAATTCAAGTTCGTCATCTCGATCAAACCGAGTAACTCAGAGAACTCAAAAAAATTCTACCTTTTTTATCAAACAAGCGCGTCAAAACAGTGTATTGAGTAAGAATCCTAAGAATCCATGGAAATGTGGAGCTACCCAACAAATAACAAGCTCATCGTCTTGATTAAAAACCCGTATGATTCAGAGATCCAGTACACTCTGTATCTCTACCTTTCCAGAACATTAATTGAGAACTTAAGAAAGAGAGAGAGGAGAGAGAGTGATTACCCTACTCTTGAGTCTCTGACAATGGTGTTATGAGGAATGAAGAATCTTTCTGCAGGAAACGGATACGAGGAAGCGCGAAATGGGACGAGATTGATCCGTCGGTTGATCCTACGGCTCCTATAATCTTATAGTTCATAAAGAACGAACCATAATTGAGACTCAGCTGCAGTACGTACACACCCAGGCGCACTTTAGCGGGAGGCGCGCTTTATAACCCAAATTTGGAAACTCACAAATTGAGTATGTGAAACACCTTTTCTTTGTGAAAAACACACTTTAATTATGTTTGGACCTTTTTTTTTTTTTTTTTTTGGTGTGTTTGACTTCTTATTTTAGAACTGGACTTGACTGCTGTAAATTCTGTAGCGAAGTTCTTTCCTTTATTTTATTGGTGTGTTATTCACACTTTTTTTTTTTTTACTTCTGACACCTTTTTTGTTAATTTATGTTCTTTGATTTCTTTAATTTAGTCTATCCGACGACTACAAATTAAAAGGGTGTGTAGAAAGTAAAAAGAAATGTATCAATAGCACCCCTTTGTTTTTGCCAAAGTATGAGGCATCCCACATTCTAATGGGTAGAATTAATTTCCATTAGGGTTTGGAAGGCGAAAGACATTTCAGTCTACTTCTCACCACGGTCAAATTAATGGTACATGTGCTCTCAAAGCTTTCAACCAAATAATCATTTATGTTTTTGTCACGTGCCTCGAACCCAAGACAAAAGAGCAAACTTGACTTGAAATTCTACCATGTATAACTAGACCACTTGTCATAATTTATGTAATTATGTTAAAATATTTAATTTGATGGTAAAAAATAAAATAAAAAGTATGCGAAAGAGATTGGCAAGTGAAAGTCCACTTATTTTCTTTTCTTTGGAAAATGAAAATATTTACAAAAACACTTGCTAAATTGACTGAAAAAATAAATTACAAATTTGAATTGTTAACATATCATTTTTCAGTATTTAATATAAATGTGAGTATGACCAGTTCATCAATTTAGTAAGATTTTTCAAAATATTTTTATAACGGATCAAACTTCCTATACTTAATATTGTTTTCTTATTTGTGTGAGTCAAACATGAGACATTTTTCAATCAAGTAGAGATTTAGTGCACTACTAATCACGTGCGCTGTACTAATCCTTTACAATATGTTTTGAGAGGTGCTACGTAGAAAAATTATTATGCACTTCTCTAAATGGTTATGTAAATGTATTAAATTTAAATTGAGGAATAACATTCACATGTGAACATTAAAGTTTTGTGAAACAAGGAAAGGAAAAGAAAAGGAAAAGCTATTGACCAAAAAGAAAAAGAAAGGGAAAGTTGGGATGAAATTCTAAGTTTGTACTTTGATATAAGCCATAAATGTTATAAAGTAATGGGATATGTGGTATAAAAAATTAGATTTAAACTCATGTGGTGAAATCTGTTAGGATTTATGCCCACAATTAAAGCTTATACCATTCCTTTGTAAATAGTCTGCCCATGAGCCTCACAAGTGAGGCTAAGATGGTCATTTCATCCATTACATTCATTGCTCATAACCAAAACTTTCATTCACAGTTGCTCCCTATTTCGAAGCAATGAAACCGCGAATTGAAGTTGAATCTGATTATGACCACGGGAACCATTCCGATTAGGCCATAGTTGGAAAAACTATTGGCCAAAAAGGAAAAGAAAAGAAAAGGGAAAGTTGGGATGATATTCTGAGTTTGTACTTTGATATGTAACAATTATAATAAATTAAAATATTGGTAGTTGTGCGTCTAAAGTATGAGAAATTTTTACATTGTAGGTGTACATTGTTATAGTGGTGTTATGTATTAAAGAAATCAATATACGTGTAAGTTTTTATTTACGTATCCTTAACTCATTAGCAAGATGTCACGTGTCAGTTTACTCGTGTCATATAAGTCATTCTCTAAAAGTTGCCAATTTCAAGTTTCATGTCACTTCACATTGCCTATGATGACAATGGATACTAGTAAGTTGTTAGTCTCTACTTAGTCTCCATCGCCGTCGTAGGCGTTGGGTAATGCTCTTTTAAGTTAGAAATTAGGGAAGTTAACTTAAATGAGGATTTTACACATTTTGATTCTTAAAAAAAAAAACAAAACAAAATCAAACAAAGAATTTATACATCTCAAATTCAAAACTCTCATATTTTCTAAATTATTGTAATAATTTCGTTAATAATAATAAATTAAAAAACACACACACATCGATCAGATATTGACAATAATATTAATTATTGACGAAATAATCGATAAAATCTCCAAACAATTGAGATTTGTATTTTCATCATTTCATCCAATTTTTCAAGAGTAATCATTGACCCTAAATACTCATGATAAGAAATTGACTCTCGCATTTCTTATTTTCACTTTTACCTGTTGTGGAAAACCAACATAAAAATGCAGTTTCATCTTGTGCTATATGTTTTCCATCTCATCGAAGATTAATTCGCATTGTTGTTGCCTGGGCAATACCAAATGTAGTATGTTTGGGTGGGGGTGGACTCATATGCTCCTACATGGATCATCGATATACTTCTTGGGCCCAGTCCAATGTTTCTCAACTGGGCTGGAACCACAAATATTCCTCATAGGCCCTGTTAAAACCAAGCTTGTCTATTGGATCATACCTTATTTGATTTTTTCTCTCTCTTCATTTGCGATATTTTAAACTCGACATAAGAGAGAATGCACACTATCTTAGTCATCTGATCTAATCCGCCTTCAGATTGTGTAAAAAAGTGTTTGCTCATTTACAACTTTTTCTTCGATTTTTTTCAGGTGCCTACAAACACTCAATATCGACAAATATTTAACCGTTAAATTTGATTCAAAGATCTAAAGTGTGTGACCGAGAACCGTTAGATCAAATCCGACAGTCAAATATGCATTGGCCATGAGTGTCCGTATGCATTCCTTTGCTTTCTTTTCTTCACTTTCTCCATTTTTTTCTTACTGGGTGCCTGTATTTGTTCAGTTTCTGGTTGTGAAGTTTGGTCAAATCAAAATCCAATGGTCATGTGAGGAAGGAATCGGAGCGTATGAAATTGGGAGTGAGACAGAGAGTCTGAGAGAGTGGCAGGGTTACATCTATGTCAATCCACTTAATCGGTCCAATCACTCAGTCACTGAATTTTTTTTAAGGTCCAGTCCATCTTTACATATTTTTTTTACCAAATAAAGTAACACACTGATGGCGTACATTTTTTGTGATCGATTCATTTTTATTTCTTAAACACCGTATGCACTTCTTTCTTATTTTTGCAGTAGTTGGAGTGAAAAAGTTAAAAGGTAATTCAGTAAGACAAAACAAAATTAGTGCATAAAAAACAGCTTGTAAAAATTACTATTCATACAAAGATTACGGTTCAGAGTTGCTCTTATATCTTTCGCAATCCTTTTTTCATTTGGGAATTTTTTGTGCGGTTGAAAATTGGAATGCATAAATCAATGTAAACATAACGACAAAAACTATGAAAGAAGTACGACATAGGAAAACATTTTTCTTCAATAATGCGTAACATTGAATGATGTATAAATATATGATTGAGAATAAAAATAACAGATCGAAGAGTTGTGAAAATTAAATTTAATAGTTATGACATCCGTAGTAGTGAACAAAGTCAAGAAATTGTAAATGTAAGTGGACCAGTTTTCAGCAACGGTTTCACACGGAAAGAGGCCAAAGAACTCTCCAAATTTAGCATTGGGTACGAAAAGAGTTTGAAATTCTGTCCACCAAGCCTTGACTATTAACCCCCATGCTCCCATTATAATGTCCAACTTTATCATTTGGTACTGTAACTTACCCCAAAAAAAAAAAGCAATCTTCCATTCGTATATATGCATTATGCTACTACAAACATAATTCAAAAAGCAATGATAGGCTAAGTTTGTCTCGCCCGTTGTTTAACTCTGGTCGTTGATACATGTGAATTATATTCAAAGGTTTTTTTTTCTTTTTTAAAAATGAAATCAGTTGGTGATTTCATCAAGATAGACTATTTTTTCGAAGGCCGAGGAAACTCACAAATTATATAAAAGGTTTTTTAGGGTCACTAATTATATGTAATTATATTTTATCTTTTCTATCATATAATTGATCATTTAAAGATATAAATATATGATTATATACAATCGGTGATAAAATAAACATCTTTCCGAAGGACCTGGATTGTCTGCCCTTCCCATCCCCTCCTATTTATGTGGTCATAGTTAAGCCACGTCAACATTAAAGCAATCAGAATATAAAATGTTGACGTGACTTAACTGTGATCACAGAAATAGAAGGATATGAGATGGGAAGGCCAGACAATCCAGGTCCCTTCCGGAAACAGAGCAGATGGGTTTGGGTTTGGGTGTGTAAGAAGATGGATGAAAGCTAGGGTTCAGACGGAGGACAGCAACAGTTTATAGACCTCCATTATTGAAACTTATAAATTGAAAAGAAAATTAGTTTTTTTAATAATTAATGCCAATGCTACAAGAGTATGCCCATCATTAAATCTACTTATATCCACAGCAAATCGGGCATGCCCCAGCCCCCCCCCCCCCCCCAAACCCCACCCCCCCCCCCCCCCCCCCCCCCAATATTTCACCAAAAAGAAACCTCCTTGGTCTGAGACTCCCTGCAACTCTGCACAAACCCTATTACTTTTAAAGCAAGTTTTAGTTCATTGGGTCACCACAAATATTAAAAAAAAAAAAAAACAATTTGGCCCAATTAGAGTATTAATCCATTCAAAATTCAAGATTATTTATTATTCAATTTGTCGCAACGTGAGTTTTTTGGGTGGTATTATTTAAACACATTTTTTATTTTTCACATATTTTTTTAATTTATGGTTGTTGGATCAAATGAATTAAATAGGATTAACGGACAAAAATTAATAGAGAATGTGTGGAAGGTAAACTCTCATCTCTCATTTACCTTTTTAATCTTTTTAGTTTTGATTCTAAGACCTACTCCTATCCCAACTTGCTTCAAACTTTGGGCCAAATATGAGTTTTAAACCAAAACTCATTTTTGGGACAAATTGAGATCAGAAATCCCCCCTAAGTCAATAGGCTTGCTCACCATATATATGTATTTTTTTTAGTTTTATATTTATAAATTCATTGAATCCAACCGCTAAGACCTAACATGATTAAATTCAACGGTAAAAAAAAAATTTAACAGTTCAAATTTAAATCCAATGGTTAAAATAATTTAAAAAAATTCTTTAATGTGTTTATACTTTTATAGTGTTCCACGAATTTTATCGTGTTGGTTTAATGATTTTTCAATATTTATCGAAATCTAAATATTTTTAGGTTAAATGTTCATAAAATTAAATTAGAATAGTCTACATAATTTATTTTTTTTAAAAAAATTATTGTAAGAAAAAAAGTATCCTAAATTCATTATTTAATAATCTCAGGTTAACAATTTGGTCAGATAAAAATTTAAATTTTCTAGATTTTAACTCAAAAGTTAGATATGATCTAAACTCTAATGGTGTTATCCAAAACTATCAGCGTTAAAGATACATTAGACGTTACTTTACATTCAAATAAATTCATGATAAGTACTCACAACTTTTCAGTTCAGGAACCGACTAAATTTCAAAGATCCATGTTCCGGTTTTGTCTTTACTTTTGGCATTTAATCAAGTAAACCCAAAACCTTATCTGCGAAATCAGAAATTTCTGAATCTCTGGGTGGTAATGGGCTTCCTTGCCTCTGAGAATCCCATGAGGGAGGAACTGACAAAATTGAAAGAGAGATGGTAAACTGTGTCCACTTATTCAAAAGCTTTCCACTTTGCTTGCTTTTGTTTCTTCTTTTTCTTTGTCTAATGCTGCACTGTGTCTCTCTGCAGTATTGTATTAGTTGCAGCCCCTTCATATAAAAATGTTGGATTGGAATTTGGAGAGAGTAAAAAAATGATGATATCTTTGGAAGGAAAATAGAATCTTGGTGGGATTGAGCGGATTTGTGGTTTAATCTCCTGTCATTAATCTGATGTTCTTTTCAGGTGTGGTAGAGTGTTGTGTTTTGTTTTGGATTGAAAGCGTGTTTGAACTTCTAGTGGCCACATTTCACATGCAAATCACTTTATTTGTTGTTATGTTATGTCATGTCATGTTTTTTAATGCAATTCTTTGCTTAATTCCACAAATTAGGAGAAGTTCTTACTTACGGTCGGTCATATATGGCCCTCTGCCATAAAAATTTGGGTCATAGGTTAGGCTCAATAACTCAATAGACCAAGTTGAAGTATCGTCTGTGTGGCGGTATACATTTTATTGGTCAGGTGTTATAATTTCTCACTAGTTTGAAGCAAAAAAAAAATTAAATAAAGGGTCACTTTACACCCTCATATTTTAGGTTCAACGACAATTTGAACGTCGTTAAATGATCAATTTTGATAGAGATTTGACAGAGTTGACAGAAACGTAAAAATGCATCTCAAGACCTAATTTGGAGGACTCGAATGCAACTCGAACTAAAGTTCAGGACCAATAATGTAAGTAACCCTAAAAGTGAGGTGGTAATTAAAGGGCTTTATTAATCAAGTGGGGTGGTAGCACAGGTCAAAAGTGATTTGGCTCACCCCCGGAAAAGTAGAAAAGAATGATTTACTTTGATCATTTCTTTAATTAAACATTAGCTGTCACGGTTTTCAAACTAATTTAATGTCAACAAACTCTAGTTTATCCTTAAAAAATCTGTACGTTTAATATGTCCAGATGAGATTTTTTAAGGTTTAAATGTTGGGAGCATATTTGCTCACTACCATAAATTATGATGTATGCTCGGCATACACATAATCAATTGACACGTGTCATTTCACTTAATCTTGGTTATTTTTTTTCAAAATTGAAAAACCGACATTTAATGCGAAAGTTAACTAGAATTAGGTAAAAGAACACGTGTCAATTGATTAAATGTATGGTGAGCATTGTGTTAATCTTCCTTAACCAATTAAGGACATTTCCATCTAATTTTTGTAAAAAAAAATATATATATAAATTATTATAAACTTATTTTTAAAATTATTTATTTGTTTTAAAATATTTAAAAATGAAATAAAATAAAAAATTAAAAGAAAAATTATTCTCCTCCCAACTTCTCGACCCTCTCCCTAACATTAAAAGAAAAATTATTCCCCTCCCACATAAAACACATAAAAGCAATAATATAATTGGTTGATTTGAAAAAAAATAAATTTTAACTAATTATATTATAACATTTGGTATAATAAGTCGTGTTTACGACATACTGAAAAATTTCTCCAATCGCAGGCCTGGGTTGTTTTTTAAAGCACATATATGGATAGTGCCATATGGTACATAGTTTTTAGGATAATACTTCATATCAGCATTGCTATAAGCATGTATTTTGTATAGATAATGCTACAATTCAAAGAACTAGCTGATCCACATAAGAGTTAGTGTACACGCTTGTCTCTACTTCTACTATTTTACACAGAAAATTATCTTTGTTAATTTGATATTCTCTTTAAATCTACCTATTGTGTAAACAAAATGCTAGATAAAATGTCTTAAATAAGTTGAGGTAAGCTAGGTAGCAAATGACAACTAGGGAAAAACATTGTGCATTATTTAAGTCTAACACATGGATAATCGGTGAAGTTGAAACACTTTTATTGTTGTGCTCAACACGTGGATAATCTACTTTGATATTATGGAGGAAATTAATAATTAATCCTGAAACCAATTGGCAATAAAAATGATTGAACTCTTTATGAGTACGAGTTTCACACTCT
This sequence comes from Malus sylvestris, assembly GCF_916048215.2. NCBI lineage: Eukaryota > Viridiplantae > Streptophyta > Magnoliopsida > Rosales > Rosaceae > Malus > Malus sylvestris. The sequence goes on from NC_062271.1 coordinate 25,275,341, forward strand.
TAACATATAATAATTTAAATAAAATTTTCTGAATCCACCGCTACCATATAGGGATATCCCATTTGAGACAACTTTTGAAGTAAGGAGCATGATTTTCAATGATTTAGAGCTTGGGTTGGTAAAATGATGGATGGGTCCTAATCCCATGGTTTATTGCTAAACAACCATATGCCTAAGGATAGTAGGATTCAATATTCTACTGTACAGGGTGTTGAATTTGTAGTCATACACATATACTTGAAATTTTATTTTCTCCTAAATTATAATAGTAATTTCAAATCATTTCCGTCTCTTTACTAATAATAAAATATAATATAAAATCGGATCACAAAAAATTCTCATTAACCTCCCTTCTCTTAGTTTATATTTTTGATTTTCTCAATCTGATGCAAATTATTCAGGTTTCTTTAAAGGAGGCAAATTCTTTGCTCTCTTACTTTTCGTGTTCTTATGTTTTGTGTGATCACGTTAAGTTACGTTAATATTTTATATTATTTTTTATGAAGATAATAAGATAAAAAAATAATAATATAAAATATTAATATGGCTTAACCGTGATCACATAAATAGAAGAGCACAGAAAATCACGAAAAATTGGAAGACAGAGAATCTGCCTCCTTTAAAAGTGGGGCCGAAAGGTCATTGCCCAATTCTAAGTCTGTGGTCTATGCTTTCACATTTTCAGGCTAACTAGTGGTAAAAGGGTAACCTGCAAAACATAGCTCACATGCTTACATTTTGCATGACATCATCTATTTATAAAGTGAGTAGACAAAAAAATAAATATTCTTAATTTTAGAAATATTTTTCTCCAATTAACTTTTAAAATAAAACAATTTAATTTAAAACATTCAAATTAACAGAATAAATTACTCATGTAGTGGCCATTTCTTCTTGGACAAAGCTTGGCTATTGAAAAAAATCAACATCAACTCCTGCTGCTAGCGAATTACGGGTGAACACGTGTACTTGAATAAGGATCAATTTCTGTGCATGATTAACTTGACAAAGATCAATTTCTTCCTATAATCATGCACAACAAGTTGTACTTTGACACGTGTCCACTCGTGATTCGCGAGCAGTAGAAGCTGCTGCTGATTTTTTAGTAGCCAAACTCCGTTCTTTCTTCTTTTGCTTTCATTTTTAATAAAAAATATTTTATACAAAAATAAAAGGGATAAAAATTACCACACAGAGGATTTATATTGTTTGATTTCTTATAATAAATCTTCATCGTTTAATTTTTTAAAATTAATCTTTATTGTTCATTTATCAGGCAACTCAATAGTTTTGAATTATTAGGATTTAGGAAGAAAAATTTTGAATTAGTCTTGAATTATTAAAGAAAAATTTCTCAAAATATATTAAAATATTTTTTCGTAAAAGTACATAATTAACTTGCTCTGCATGATTATAGGAAGAAATTGATCCTTGTCAAGGAACAAACAAGTGTGCTTTGCAGCTTTGAGGCGTGGGAACGCGATTGGGCCCACAGAAGACTGATAAGAAAAAGAGCTACACCAAATAGGCCCACTGCCCCCACTCCTCCCTATGGGCCCCACCTTCCTAAGCAACGATCCCGTGCTATCTCTTCCCCCCCCTCCCCCGGATAAAATCCTTCAATTATTATGACGCTATTTTTACTCGGCTCACCCCCTCCTCGGCTCGGCTTTGTTCCATCAAAAACCTAAACCGCCCGCTCAACGGCGCGTGTAACCCACTCCATTCAAATTTTGCCACTGCTACAAGTACACCCCAACTCTATTTCCCAAGCCGCTTTTCAAACTTCAAACCTAAAACCCCGAAAGGTTTTTACCGTCACATAAAGTAGTACATTACATTACATGTTCTTATATAAATGATGGGTTATGTGTGTTAAAAGATTAATAACTTAAAATTTAAAATATTTTACTATTTACATAAAAACACGTAATATACTATTCGTGTTCCGGTCATAATTAAAAGTTTCTCCAAAACCGCGGCTCCTTCAACAAATCTCTCGCTCTTACAATCTCTGTCTTTCTCTCTCTCTACACACACACACTCTCTCTCTCTCTCTCCCCTCAAATCCCTGTCTTTTTCAACCTCTCTTTTGTTCGCTTCTGTCTCTCCCCTCGTTCTATATGCAATAATAACACTCCAGAAGAACCTCTCAGCTCCCAGAGAATCGAAACCACACCTCCACCTCTGGTACCGCAAACCCAGCACAGCCACCAAAAACCCAGTAACTCCAGCTGCATTTCCTCATCTGGGTATCTCTCAAAACCCCAAAATGGACCAGAAAACCCCTCTGCAAGCCCTACCGGAAGCCTCCCCAAAACCCAGCAAGAAAAGCTTCGTCACGTCCCTAATGTCCCCCCGCACCCCCTCCTTCCATGAAGACACCTACTTCGTCTCCAACCTCAAATCCTCCGAAAAGAAATCCCTTCAAGAACTCAAAGACAAGCTCGCCACCTCGGACTCCTCCTCCGCCGCCATGTGGGGCATTCCCCTTCTGGGAAACGACGAAAAGGCCGACGTCGTCCTCCTTAAGTTCCTCCGCGCCAGGGACTTCCGCGTCCCCGACACTTTCACCATGCTAACCAAATGCCTGGCGTGGCGGAAGGAGTTCGGCGCCGACGGCGTCGTGGAGGAGGACTTGGGGTTCAAGGAGCTGGAGGGGGTGGTGGCGTATATGCACGGATTCGACAAACAGGGGCACCCTGTTTGCTACAACGCCTACGGAGTTTTTAAAGATAAGGAAATGTATGAGAGGATTTTCGGGGACGATGAGAAGCTGAAGAAGTTTCTGAGGTGGAGAGTGCAGGTTCTTGAGAGGGGGATTAATGCCCTGCACTTTAAGCCAGGCGGGATCAATTCGCTAATTCAGGTGACTGATCTGAAGGACATGCCTAAAAGGGAGCTCAGGGTTGCTTCCAACCAGATCCTCTCTCTGTTTCAGGACAACTATCCTGAAATGGTTGCAAGAAAGGTAATTTGATTAATGTCTTAATTGTTTTCTACTGGGTTTTTTATTTGGCTTAGTGGACTGTAATTTTTGAGGTAATTCTCAAGTTTACTTACTTGCTAACTTAATTGTTCAAAATTTTAATTGATTTTTATTGGGGTTTTGGTTTGAGTTACTGGGATGTAATTTTTCGAGGTAATTCTGATGTGGGTTTTACTTGCTTCCTCACTTGATGTAACAAAATTTTAATAGATTTCTTGTGTGTTTGTAGTTTGATCTGTTGGGATGTATGTAATTCTGATTTGGGTTTTCGATTTGAATTGGACTGTAGTTTTTGAGCTAATTGGGGGTTTTCTTCCAGATTTTCATCAATGTGCCGTGGTACTTCAGTGTTTTGTATTCTATGTTCAGCCCATTTCTGACTCAGAGAACAAAAAGCAAGTTTGTGATAGCCAAGGAAGGAAATGTTGCAGAAACACTATACAAGTGAGTCCCCTTGTCATCGAACCCGTTTCTGCGAAGGCGTTATTGTTTCTGAACCGGTTTTTTTATTCCTTCGCCAGTTTTCCGTTTGTGTTTGGGGTTTTGAAACAGTTTCTTCTCTTCTGTACGTACAATTAATGGCTACTTACTAGAAATAGGTGTTTGTTGTTCTGAAACAGGTTCATAAGGCCGGAGGATGTTCCGGTTCAGTACGGAGGCCTGAGTAGACTGAGTGATGCGCAAAACGGCCCCCCCAAACCAGCTTCCGAGTTCACTGTCAAAGGAGGAGAGAAAGTGAACATACAGATTGAGGGGATTGAGGTTCATAAATCTTCTGCATTATTATTACAACCCTTCATTTTAAACTCTATAAATTAGCGATTTAAACGCGATTAATGTTTGTTGAGTTTTCGTATGTTGGTGTTGAAATTGATTAGGCTGATGCAACAATCACATGGGACATAGTAGTGGGAGGGTGGGACTTGGAGTACACTGCAGAGTTCGTTCCTAGTGCAGAAGGCAGCTACACTATCCAAGTGGAGAAGCCAAGAAAAGTGATGCCCTCTGAAGAAGCAATCCACAGCTCCTTTACTCCCAGTGAAGCAGGAAAGATGGTTTTCTCAGTTGACAACTCTGGCTCCCGCCGGAAAAAAGTAGCTGCCTATCGCTACATTGTCTGCAAATCTGCTCCTGTTTAGAACCAAATCAACAACTGGGAGGGGCATAATTAGTTATAAACTCGTAGTAAGGTTTTTGCTTTTGCATCTTGCTTTCTGTGTCCTTTTTAGAGGGGTTTAGGTTGTGAACCCTGTTTTTAGTCTGCTTGAGAGTACTAGTAGTGTAATCTATAAGAAGGATGGCATGATATATATCGTTTAATATAGAGGAAAACATATCTATTGACTTTGGTTTGATACCACTCTCAATTTTTAGTAGTGGGTTTAAAGTTCCACGGAACTTGAGCTAAATTCGCCGCAGCTAGAACTGAATGCGAAAAGTATGGAAAAACATCTCCTAATGTATTCAACCAGAAAATAGGCGGCAGCTCTGTATATCTTTTATTTTTATTTTTATGGCGGTATCATTCCCAGATCCATCATGCAACAACTATTGCTTTATTTCATAGGAATCTCCAGTCACATTTCTTTTGATATTTCAGGCCAATCAGTCTTTGTAACTTTTAGTTACAAGGCGACCAAGAAGATCCTATCCAAAAGGCTGAGTCGACTTCTTACTGTCGAGTTTTAAAGAGATCTTTTGGGACCAAATACAATGGCGTAGCTAGGAATTATTTGATAGGTGGGCTAAGCTAAAATTATTACTATGAAATCAAATTTTCAATCTTTTGTTGCTTACATAAAGTTATATAATAGTAAACATGAAAGTAACAATTGAAGCAAGAACCTTATACTATGTTTTCTAAGCTTCTAGCCTCAAAACTTTCAAGGGAATAAAATAAGGAACCATTTGTAGTATGGAAGTTTTGACTTATTACTTCTAATTTATAATATTGGTTAAAGTGATGAATTTATTTAACATTTATTAGCTCTTATTTTACTCAAAAGTAACATCCAGATTCAAAATTCTCATTTCCCAAGCAGAATATGACAATTAAAAATTATAAAATAACCAAAAGATTAATATTTTTAAACTTAAAGAACCAAAACTCTCCCTATGCTATATATAGCCTAGGAGAGCCTTGTACTTGGCTCTGCCATTGACCAAATAGGAGCTGATTTGATCGGTCGAAAGAGAGATTTTCTCTGCAGTTTGAATTCGAACTGCAAAGATTATGATAGTAAGGAGTCGACTCAGCCTTTCATAGCCTTTCCAAAAGCCTGAGTCGACTTCTTACCATCATAATCTCTAAAGAGCCACTAAAATAACTAGATAGAGTTACTTGAAATTGCCTATGTGCAAATTATTGGAGAGAACTTTCAAATGAAAAATTGATAGGTGTCTTCTTGGAAGTCCTTTATCTAGTGTGTTTGCGGTGCGTTTGTAATGTTCGAGTTGCGGCTTTCTAGGTCATGAGTTGGTAATGCTATTGTATATTTTAAAAAACCGAGTCAAAAGTTTCATGAGAACTTTAAAGTCGTTCATTCAAACACAGCATTAAGTTTGTCTACCTGCATCGAAGAAGATAGCATTTTTTTGGGGGTTTTTGGGTAATGGAAAGGAGGAGAGCTTCTTACATATAACTTGAAAGTTCTCTCAAAGACATTAAAAATGTGTAAACGCAAATACATCTGAGAGAACTTTCAAATGATGCATTGAAAAATTGTGTGATGAGAGAGAAGAGAGACAACGATTTTTCACTTACATCCAAGTTTTTCTTGGAAGGAAGAGCTTTTGCTGGTGTGCAGCTGGTTGATTTGCCTAATGGCTCCAAATAATAGTCACTGCTGAATTATCATGTATGTCTGGAAAGCTTGAAACTTGAAAGAGACGGATTAACGGTGACAATATTTGCTTTGATTTGCTGTCGCTTGTTGTACAAGATATGGGGGGAGGAGGAGTGTTGGGACTAACGAAAGGTAGCAAAGGTGGGGATGATAGATATTGATCACTCTGGGGGCCCCTGGGTTTGTTGCCTGGGCCTCTAGAATCTGCATTGGGTTTTCGGAGGTTTGCCAAGGAAAATTATATCTTTCGAGAACATATACATCTTATTGCACTGATTGGGAGCTTTCGTAGTAACTGAGGTAATATATTATCATGTAAATATGTTTAGATTCACAATATGATAAGAAAACATTGCGATATATGTAAATATAAGCTGATGGTGATCAAGTTCATCAACTAAAATAGTCCTTGTAAAGAAAGGGTAATGGTAACGCTAAATAATTTTCTAAATTACAAAATTGTAAGATACAATAACAGAACGTGTCTGTATTTCTCTATTAATGTGTAGTCGTCTTACTATCTCGCAACAAAAAAAATACTTATATTGTCAAACTAGAATCATGTTCGCAATCAAGAAGATGATAACAAGCACAAAAACATTCGAACTAGAAACTTGGCTGAATCCATACATGTAGTGTTTCCAAATAAGGAACCAAGCAGATGTACTGGATGGTTATATCTTTCAAATTGGTATATATAGCTCTAAACTTGGCTTGAATTGAGAGCAGTCTGAGACTTCAATAGAGAACGAAGAACTATCAAATCTCAAGAACATGGTATTATTCCCTAAGTTCTTTACCTTTCTAATGTATAAGATTGTAAGATAAAACAACCAATTTGACGAAAGAAAATGTCTTATATATTCTTCCGTCAATACATGTAATCGTCAGACTTTTGAAACAACATACACTTATGTTGTCAAACTAAATTCACGTTCACAATCCGATGAGTTTACAAGGATACATACCAACAAGAAAACAGAAAACCACTACTAGCAACAAAAGGGCAAAGCATGACCCCCGAAAAACACAACAAACCACAAAAGAAAAAAAAAAAAAATCAACATATCCAGATGGAATGTAACCTCTAGTAGATGATGATATATGCAACATATGTTGTCATCTACTAGAGGTATTATCCCAAACTTTTAGTAGTGATCCATGGAAGATGGAAAAACCAAGCAATATAAGAAAGCGTGTCCTAATACTTATTAACTGTATTCATGGATCATTACTAAAATTTTGGGTCAAGGGTCACAAATTCATTCGCTATAATATGCTTATCACCCAAAATTTTTAGTAGTGATCCATGAATATGGTTAATAAGTATTAGAACACGCTTCCTTATATTGCTTGATTTTTCCATCTTCCATATCGAGGTCTCAGCGTGACACGAATTAGTACGTCATTTTGGGAAGTATATGCGATTGGTTTCACATCCAGGTTAGTCTGAAGCCTCAACAGAGAATGAAGAAGAACATTCACCCAAGTTGTTTAGCTCAGCGTTTGAATTCTATAAGATACCACCACCATGGCATGGTGCCTTGATCTACTGGTAAAGTTGTTTTTCGTCGCGAATGTTCTCCTACTCGTGGCTAGCTAGGTTTTTGTTTCTTGTGTAGGATTTTTATTTGGGTATTTCAACTTTCAATCCACATGTTTATCTGGGTAAATAACACCAAACAACGTGTGACCGTCGCACCAAACAAAACTTCAAGGTAGGAGCCAACTTCATATATTTTATATATCAGTGTTCCTCGTTGAAATTGCACTTCTAACTTCATGGTTAGACAAATATCTACATGTACTCTTTTCTCCTAGCCAGTTCTAAAAGCAGAATTTGTGGCTGCACTTTTTCTTTCGAATTTGGCAGGAAGCTGAAATTGCACCTTCCGAGAGATGTTTGATGAATATTGTTGGTTGCTAATCCTTAACCACGGTCGCAAATTGCTCGATTTAAGGCCTCGTTGCGGAAGCTAATTAATCAATGAGCTTCAACCTCTTCGTACTCCTTTGATGTTTTCCTCCGACTCAAACCATTAGAAAATTGAGGAAGCTTCAACATGGTATTTACTCTGTCAACACCTTTAATGGCATTCCACTCTTCCTTTGCGTCTTGTGAGACATTACAGTTCAACACGGTATCCTTCTCATCCTCCATCATCTTGCTGTTGATCTCGGATGCAGGGCCTCCCTGATCGCTTGCAACATTCGATATTTTGCTATAGTAAGAAAGGGAAAGCTCAGAGTCATTTCCTTTGCCTACAAGGCTCGCACGGGAATCGGATTGTGTTAATGAAGAAGCAGGTTGGTCTTTCAGGAACAAGCATATAACTGCACAATCATCAATTTTCGATTGGGGGAACTTTCGTTTCCATGCTCTAACTGCACGCTTTACTAGTAATTCTGCTGCCATGGATCGCTTCCTTGCTGATGCAACTATCTTTACCACGTCACTGTTTGTTAAAGCATCCCAAATCTGCGCAATGCACAACATCAATATCTTAATGCAGCTCGATACTGTTAAGAGTCGCCAAATATATTCGACTTATATGAAACTCCATCACATTACTCCGTAAATAAATTTCATGACCGTGTAGACCAAAAAATGAGTTTTATGAAGCGAAACACCAAACCCAGTGGAGAAAAAAAATCGAACACTAAGAGAAGAACTGAACCCTACAAAGCAAAAGAACATAACCGTACGAAGCAAAAAACTAAACCCTACGAAACAAAAAACCGATCCCTATGAAGCAAAAAAAGGAACCCTATGAAGCGAAAAACAAATCCTAATTGAAGGGATATTAAGTACTAGAGGGAAGCTTATAAGTAAAACCAAATTTTTTCTGCACTCGCTTCCCAAATAGTAATTGGAATATTAGTAAAACAATTTTTTTTTTGTTTTCTTACCCCATCAGTTGCCAAGACCACAAATTCATCATCACTTGATATCTTCCTGTAGAAAACTTCCGGACTTGAGGTTAGACCGTAATCTTTGACACAGAAATCCCCGAAAGCCCTTGCCATTGCAAGACCAGGGCAGTCTTCATCCGGCATCCATAATCTAAATACTTGTGGTTCTCCCTCCACTGATAAAATCCTGCCCTTGCATTTCATAATTCTCTCAGCTTCACCTAAGTTTCATCAGTAGGAAAAAAATACAAGAAAATCAATCAGGCTCAATAACTTGATCGTTATCATCATGCAACTCTAAAGGAAAATATTAAGTGAAGTGATTTCTGCACTCCTCTTTCTCCGCTTGTATACCCGTCTTCCTTTATGGCCTTTGGACTATTGAATAATTCAAAAGAGAACCAAAGGAACGGAAATATACAGAAGTGAGCAGAAGGAGAGAAAGTTGTGCGGAACCCATTTCCAAAAATTTGGAGCAGAAGTACTAAACATACTTGGAGTTTCAGGTTTCAAATCAACTGTGAGCTGGACAGGAACGATTTGTTTTTTCTCTCCTGATCTAGTTCCAAGAACTGCACGAGAATCGCCTAAGTTGGCAATCACCAAATGATCACCCTGAAAACCAAACAGCACAAAATTAAAACAAACATCAAATTTTATTGAATTCTAATCTCTAAAATTTAATTGCAAATAAAAATTGTACCTGTTTAACTACAGTTACAGCTGTTGAACCACTGCAGAAGCTATCAATGGTGTTATCGAGGCTAAGTTCTTCATCCATTTCCTTGAATGATTTAACGAAACTGGCTTCCCATGACGGAAGAGAGAGATCGCTACTGGCTTTCCTATCGTGACTTGTACCGTTGTTTGCATTGAGCTCGCTTCCGGCAACATTGATGTCGCTGAATATGCCGGTGTTGAGCTGGTAAATTTTGATGACTTCGGAGAGCTTTGAGGGTAAATTGTCACGTACACATCTTGCAACTTTGTGACCGTCGGGGCCATGACCATCAAACACACCGCAGAAGTGCATGCCTTTCTCGGTAAAGTCCTAACAAATTCAATGACATAAAATAATATATCAAGGGAAAGGACCAAAAGGTTTCTATAGGCTGAAGTGCACATTGAAGAATTCATGGATATACTAGCAATTGAACATGATAAAGAAACTTGGAAATGGGAAAGAACAAGTTTTGCTGAAAATAGGGGTTCAAGAAGATTTGATATACATAGTGAACAAACAAAATAAACGTAAACATTATCGGCATGTTTACTTACTTGGAATGAGCAAGTTTTGGTATCGAGAAAATCATGAATATAGAGGGAGAAGGGAATTGAACGGAAACAACTACCCTTCCCCAAATTAATCGATCAAATTCCTAGTTTTTTCATGTGTTAGATAACATATTATAATGTGGAGCCACATATTTTTTGAGTTTCGTATGAATACAATCAAAGATGGGAATTAGAATGATTCCAAGTCAAAATAATTAATATTCGTTCCGAGTAATTAAATATACCAATGTACGTCATAAGACTAGAAAACATAGCAGAAATTAATCACCACAAATGAAAAAAAAAACCAACAAATTGAAAAGAGACAAGTTGATTAATCGTACCTCCCAAACTGTCATTGCATCTTGATTGATCCCTTTTCTTCCTTGCTGGGTGTACATGGATATGTTCCTAGAACACCCTTCCAACCTTATGCGTGCCCCATCGTCCCCACACCTTACACTATCCTCTTCCTTATCAGCCTCGGAATACTCATTCCGATTGGCCATATGATCATCCTCCATGTAACCTCCTCCATGCAATTTCTCCTTGCTACAACAAGCTCCCATGTCTCTCTAGAAATTAAACCAAACCTCCCACAAACGAAAAGGACCCACAAAAAACCGATCCACACCCAAAAGACAATAGTGGGTGAAGAGGCAAAGGAGGGGAAGAGAATTGAAAGGTGATGGTGGTTTTAGGGACTTTTGTATCTGTGGGAAAATCGAAATTGATTGATATATTTCTCAAAAGACGAAATGTAAATCGTCGATATTGGAATAAGCATGCAACGAGTCAATCACGATTTCTTGTCGTTTGGTTGAGGAGTATGAAGAGCACAACACACAAAATTTTAAGGATTTTAAAATGTCGTGTGTTGTTGTTGTTGGAGGTTTTGCATATTGTGGAGGAGGGTGTTATGCTCTCTAAAATCTCGACGTGCTAATCTCAAGAAATTGTTACACAAAAATCACACTAACACCCTTTCTCTTTGCTAAGGAGGAAGATAGTAATCCTAAATTTTGCATTTCCCAAATGTCTTTAGCTAATCAAAGTACATAAACCATAATTAGGTAGAAAATCTTCCCTATATCGTAGTTGGTCAACTAATTAAATCCTATTTAAAGTGCATGCACATTAATATTTAGATTTGTATGTATTTTAGTCAAAGAAGAACGTATTGCATTGCAATCACAAATTCGTAAGATACAGATATTTTGCTTGGATTTAGAACTAAAACTGATCCGATTATCTTAACAAATCTTTTTGCCAGCCATTATATGAAAATCCGATGGTTATAATCCATTCCCCTAACATTTTAGAGTAGATTTTTGTTTAACTAATCAAAACTAAATTCGTTTTATTTTGGTGGTAAACTACAAGAAATCTTCCTTTTTAATCACGTGTGCGACGCTCCATTCATCTCGTAGCATAACAACAGTCAAGGACGAAGCCAGAGATTTGTGTGAATGGAGGCATCCTCAAACAACAAAGTCATAATTAAAAAGCTCAAGAATTTACTAAACACAATACTTATATATTAATCCATAAAGTTTTTCATACAACAGTCCTTTACAATATCCCTCAACGCGTTTTCATGTTCTGAAAGCGTTGCATGACAACATCATTACCAATACCATCAAATATCTCTCTCTCTATAAAAATAACCATGTTGTCATTCATCCATTGATCTCCCATCCGATTTCTCAATCGATTCTTCAGAATTTTCATGGCCGAAAATGCTCTTTCAACGGTTGCAGTAGCAACTGGAAGAGTTAGTGCTAATGTCACAAGCAAGTAAACCAGCGAATACACCTTGTGTTTCTTGCATTGAACCAATTTTTTTGCAAGATCTCCAATCTCTTTTAAACCTGAAAACTCAATGCTAGACCGCATATCCACAATGTAAGTCTCAAGTTGAATCTTAAGTATCACCAGCTCATTCATAGAGAAGTCTTTAGGATAAAACTGGACAAGACGCAATAGCTTTTGGCTATCAAAAGCAGAGAAGGAGTCGGCTGGACATAAACATGCCAAAGTGTGAACCCTAACGTGTTTCTCCAGCACGTTCAAAGTAGTTTCTTGATTTTTGCCTTTCCCACTTGTAAACTCACCACTGTTTAGTGCTTCAATAACTGCAATAGATTGCTTGTCCCGAAGAAGATCACAACGCTTCGATGAAGCTCCAACAACATTTACCAAAATAGTAACTATACTAAAAAGAGACTCAATTTGAATGTTCTTCTTTGCCACAGCTACAAGAACTAATTGAAGTTGATGTGCAAAGCAATGAATATAATAGGCACAACCACTTTCTTTCATAATAAGAGCTTTAAGACCATTGAACTCACTTTGCTTATTGCTGGCCCCATCGTAACCTTGCCCATGCAACCTAGACATGCTCAATTTATGCCTAGAAAATACCTCATCAATGGTTTCCTTGAGTGAGGAGCAGCGGTACTAGTAACATGCTCAATGCCAATAAAACGCTCAACGACATGCCCATTCTTATCCACATAGCGCAATACAATAGCCATTTGTTCCTTCGTTGATACGTCACGAGATTCATCAATCAAAATAGAGAACAACGAAGTGCCAACATCTTCAATAATAGCCTTGATCGTCTCAGTTGCACAAGCATTTACAATGTCTTTTTGAATATCTAGTCATGTCAATTTGTGATTCTCTGGAGCATTTTTCAAAGTAACGGCTTTCACATCCTCATTGTAGTCGGCAAGAAACTGTATAAGCTCAAGAAAGTTTCCATGGTTGCTTGAATGTTCAGATTCATCATTACCACAAAATGCAAGCCCTTGTCTCAAAAGAAATCGACAACAATCGATTGATGCATTCAACCGAGCTCTATATTGAATTTGAGCTTCATCATGAGTTTTAGAGAAAAAAGACTGGATATGTTGCTTTTGACTCCTTAAAGCTTCAAAATTACTCCACGCTTGATTGTGTGCACTATTGACGCCTCCAATATGAGTTAGAAGTCTTTCTTTCTTCTTCCAGTTAGAAAATCCTTCGCCAACAAAGAAATCACCACCTGCTTGTTCTCCACTGTTTGGTTTAAAAAGGTAGCAACACAGACAAAAGGCAGCATCTTTTTCTACACTATATTCCAACCAAGTAGGAAAATCATCAAACCAAGCAGGGTTGAATCGTCTTTGTGTGTCTCCATATTTCTTGTAAGGAAAATTAAGCCATAGAATTGAGTTTTCTTGGAGATGTTGACAATGTTATCCATATTAATATATATGCTTTCTTAACCAAAAAAAAAAAGCCTAATAACTAATCCATATCCAACCAAGGCAACAATTCAATTAACCAATACCAATAAGCATACAAATTATTCAACAAAAAAACATTTAATTCAACGAATCATATGAATAAATGTATACCCATATTCATAGAATTCGTAATTTTATTCATCAATAATCATATAATTCATATCAATAATCAATAAGTCAATAACCATATTAGTGCATACCATATCCATATGATTCTATATTTCTATACCAATTAAACAAAAATTCGTCTTAAATAATTAATTAGGGTTAGGAATTATAGATTTAGGAATTAAAAAATTTACCTATATATATATATATATATATATATATATATATATATATGTCGGCTAGACTAGAGAGTGGCTGGTTGGAGTGGCTGGCTGCTGGCGTGGTTGGGAAGAGCAACTTTGCTCCTGTTCCGTTCCATTTCAAAGTGTTGGTTGGGGGAAGAAAGACAGAGCAGCACCAAGCTGCTCTCTGATTGGTGCGGCGCAAAGGGCAACGAAAACAAAGGGAGGGATGGAAATGGGAGTCTGGGACCGTGGGGACAAGTGGTCCCCCACTATAACATAACTTTTTTTTTAAACATATACGAAACGACGTCGTTTCGTTTACATTTTTTAAATTTTTTTTACCAGGACCAAAACGACGTCGTTTTGGCCTGGTTTTGAAAAAAAAGAAAAAAAGATCAGGCTTCTACAGAACTAGATCGGAGGAACTGAGGTTCATTTTGCCTTTAGCCTGGTTTTGAAAAAAAAAAACACCCAGCTCTGCTTCTGCAGAACCAGATCGGAGGAACCAAAAAATCGCAGTGGGGGCTTTGCTGCTGCAGAACCAGATGAGTTTGAGCAGCATGCCAACATTAGAAAAATCTCAGTAGGGGCATCCGCCCCCCTAGGCCCATGGTAGCTCCACCCTTGACAACAGTATAAAATTGGGCTTAAACATATTGTTCCTTGACTTAGTCAATCAGATGGTTCGAACCATATAATAATTAGTTTAGCTTACGACCATCCTATTCAAAAGATATTCGTTAATGTAACAAATCTATAGTTATATACTTGAGTAGCAACAAACACTATATCATGTAAATGTTTAGTCTTCACAACTCTAGTAGTACGTATCTCGACTTACAAGTGTGTCTCATTTTCTCTGTCGGGACTAAAGGGGCTTGAGCCAGCAGCTTCCACCTTAACAGGGTGGTGCGAAGGAACTTCCTAGCTTCTCGCGACCAACTAATTAGACTTCCTCTAGTAACAAGTACAATCTATTTTTAACCTTGCCAAAATCGTCATGGCCCAATCATGTATAGTTTGTACCAAGGGTGAAACTCACCATTAAAATGTGTTCGGGTCATAACCATTAAATACGGGAATATTTTTCTTCACCACCTTTAAGTAATGGTGATGCTTACCTTCCATTAATTGTTGTTATATGAATTTAAATCTCGAGATCTATATAATAGATAGATACAAATCTCAAAATTTAAACTCATTCAACAATTATAAATATGATGGTGAACGTAACCACCACTTGAGAACTATGGAAATGATGTAATATTTGGGCTGACCAAATTGATCAAGAGAAGAGGAGTCACTTATTCAGGGCAACGTGGACTGGTTGTTTGGCAGGCTTATAACTCTATCCTGATGAAGCAAAACATGTGCTGAATTCCTAATTCCATGTGCACAACCATTTCAGAAACAAATTGCTGGCAATTGCAAAATTCAACCAAAAATTATCAAATCTCAAGTCGATGACCCAATGATTGGTTCAAATAAGTAAATATCTGGTCTGATCAAACTTCCTATTTTAAGGCTCAATTTATAGTCTTTCGTGGGAAAACAACTTATATGAAATAAATTTATCGTCACTTGAAATCATACGTTAATATATTAGACCAGAACGTCACAAAGTAATGTACCCATTACATATAAATCATTCTCCCTCCTGCAACCAAGCAGTACCATGCATTTAGAAGCTTTGGTAGTTAGAGAGGGCCTCATGTTGGCTATTAACAGGGGTTGTTAAAACCTTATTCTCAAAAGCGATTCTCACCAAATTGTCTTAGTTTTGCAAGAGCAATCCCTCGACGACCTCTCGCCTGTTGGCCCTACTGTTGAGGATGCAAAGGCTTTGCTAGACCAGATCAATGGAGATTTCACCATCCATATCCGCCACCACGCGAATGAAGCAATGCACCGCCTTTTCAACACATCACTTATTTATAATGATTTCGTTCTTGATTTGACGAACCTCCTGATCTCTTAACAGATCTTTTACATGAGGAGGGTCCCTCTTTTGCGTGACTCGTCTCTTTTATGCATTCCAAAAGAAAAAAAATATGTGGGATGACACCTATTACCTATAGCAACATTTCACAATTCCAAAAGGAGCCGCAAACTCCATGTATGTAACCCTTTAATTGTCTGTCAAGGGGTCCTATTGCAATGATTCTGTTTCCAAATACTTTGAAACTTAACAAACAAGCTATTTACTTTTTAAAAAGGAAACAAATATCATTTATTAATTGACTTTTATGGTCCACAATACTTTACACTTTGAATAATCTCAAAACCAATTTGCAAACTTTCATAAAATTACCCAAAAATGCTTTTGAGACGTTATCACGTCTTCTGGCCAACCATTTTCAGAGTAAAATTATGTCCCCTCTTATTTACATTCTCTTTCTTTTCATTTTCTCACCCTTTACTTTTTATCTTATTATTTCTCATTGATTTGCACTTTTTTGTAAAGAGAAAACGTAATTATCTCTCATATTATTTTTCTTATGAATTTTTTAAAAGAGATTGAATGAAATATCCTTAATTGGCTAACAGAGACAAAATAAATTAGCCAAATCGAAAACACTGGCACCAAATTGACCATATGACTATAACATAAGGACCATTTTGACATTTATGCCAAAAATCAATATAAATGTTGACGTAACCTAATAGTAACAGTTCAAATAGAAAGGAAGAAAAAGAAAAAGAAATTAAAAGAAGAGAACATCCTCCTCCACCATTTTCGAGGAGTCGAATGAACTTTCCTGCAATGTAGACGATAGCGTGACGGTATCTCAAGATAATTACTCGCCACAACACTGAAAAGTTGAAATGCAATAATTCCCCAAGGCAAATAATGTTAACGAAATAGCATTGTACCGGTATCTCGAAACAATCACTCACCGTTATCCCAAAACAATCACGCACTGCGCCCGTCGGAAAGTCAAAATGCAATAGTACCAAAGTGCAAACTAAATCAATACAAGAAAATGAAATCTTCATTTTTTAATTTTTTTTTTTTTATTTCAGCTGCAATTCTAAAAACAAACGAATTCTAAAGTTATTCCTTTTTCTTTTGCAAAACAAAATTACAAAAAAGAAAGAAGAAGCCTGCTAGAATCAAAGAACCTGCAACAATGTTACCACCATTGATGAACAAGAACTCCACTTTGTCTAAGTGAAGCAAACAGGTCCAAACACTGACCGTAACTCTTCTCATACTTGGAACTCCTCTCGCCGGGGCAACACCTCTGCCACCGATTGTAATGGCACTCGAGAAAAACCTCGTCGATCAAACAGATTGCCCCTGTCTCGAAAAGCCTCGGAATCAAATCGAATTCCGTCCCTTCCACATCCATCTTCATCACCACAAAATCCTTTTCCGAAAAGGTGTTCTTCAACCAATTCGCAAAATCAAACCCCTGAATCCGATCCACCTCTCCGTTAAACCCCCCACTGGCTGGATTCGCCGGCTGAATCCTCCCCATTCCTCTCCCTTTATCCTTCACCTTCTCACCCGGGTCGCCATTGATCTCGAAGGACAATGTCTCGTTCCTCACCCAAGCTGCGTAAGGCAGCAATGTGACCCCCTTCTTCAACTTGTACTGGTCATGAAAAGTCTTATCGGCTTCAATGGCGAAAACTTCGAAAGTCCTGTTCTGTTTCGGGTACTGCTTCTTGAACCAGCTGCCAATGCTGGAGCCATAGCTCCGAGCTCCGACATCCACGTAAGCATACCGCTTCTTGAAGCTTATATCCGCCATTGTCGGGAGGTACTTCACGTTCTGTATGTTCTTCTTCAGAGTAATCCACGGCTTCAACGGCTCTATTTCAATCAAAGGCTCGGCCTTTCTGATGAGATCCATCTTATGCCCAGGAACTGAGCACTTATTACCAGCACCGCCACCAGGGTTCTCGGCCCTGTGACCGAAACCCTCACTCTCGCCGCAATCCTTCCTCAAAACCATCTCGCGAATCTTCGGCATCGGCGGATCGAAGCCGTCGATGTCCCGCGAAGTCACGAGCTTGCTGCAATTGAACAATTCAATAAACGAATGGAAGCTGTAAGTGTCTCTCGCGCCGACGTGAACCACCGCAAACCCTTCGGGCTTCAGCGTCCGCACGATCTCGGCGGCGACATCCGCCGGCTTTGGCGACTTCTCGAGCCGTCCTCCGCCGGAGAAAACAAAGTCAAAGCTGTTGTCAGCGAACGGCAAACGGTGCGATTCGCCGGGAATTACCAAAGGTCTCGACGCTTTCTTGAAAACACCGACCGCGCCCTTGACGCCGGACTCTCTCAGGGCGTAGACGTCGTGCCCGGCGGGGGTCTCGACGCAGAGCGACTTGGCTTTCCGGGAGAGGAAGCCCTGAGACATGAGATCCTGGAACACGGCGGAGTAGAAATGGACAGCCTTGATCCAGTCCTTGCTGGTGTAGAGTTCGGGCTTCGTGGACCCCACCGAAATCGACGGAACGGCTTCTTTTTTTGCGGCGATGGCCGAACCGCCAGTATTCGCTATAACGAAGTTGAGATTTTCCGGCAGAGAGAAGAAGCAGAAGTTCCCCAGCTCGCACGACTCGCCGGTGACGGTGACGACGTAGGCGAAGCGACAGAGCACGATCAAAACGCCGAACAAAAAGAACCGTATAAAAACGTTCTTCAGTAGGCCTGGCTTGCCTGCCGCGGCGGCGCCGGGTTCCATCTCTGCAAAAGCTAAACCTTTTTCTCTACAAAAACTTGGGGAAAAAAAAAAGAATCTTTTTCTATCTGTTTTCGGAATCGAAATAAAAAAATAAATTGAATTTGTATAAATTTGAAGAAATCGTATTGGGGGTTTTTGGGGTTTTGGTTTAGCGGGAGCAGAATCGGGCGGTGGTGTGGTTGCCGCCGATGAGGGCTGGTGGTTTTAAGAGGGAGTTGCAGATCTTGGAGATGTGAGGGGACGGAGAAGCCATGGCTGGTAAAAACTTTATTTCTGTTTCGGCATGAATGTCTCTCTCTCTCTCTCTCTCTACTTTATCTCTCTTCCCTGCTCTCTCTCTCTGAAACTGGGAAAACTGAAAAGACTGCGTTCGACTGTCGGAGAAGAAGGTGCAAAGAGAGATAAAGGGGTAGAGAATGACGCGGTCGCACTCGCAAGTTTGGTGACCGGGAGAGCCGGTTTGGCACGCGTGAGAAGAAGATGCGAGACTGGCGTTATATTTCCAAGAATATATATAGTGGGGCTTTACGAGGGCGCTTGCTGAAACTTGAAATGACGACATTGCCATTCCATCTTGCCCGTCGAATTGAGAAAACGGATTTACCCGAATTACTCTCCTAATTGCAGTGTTAGGTGAAAAACCTAATTAAATTGTTACAACTTATTTTGTACTTTTAATTAAGAGTGTTGTTATTGTCTCGTTCCTTCTTTACATTTCCCTAACTACTCAATTAGTGTGACAGTTCCTCCCTCACTTTTTGTTTAGGAAAATGCGGAATAATAGTTCACTCGCCTTTTGTTAAAGGGCGATTGTTCCGTTAGTTGATTTAGAAAGAATACAAAATGAGTAAACAAGAAATAGTATAAGATGATTGAGTAGATAAGGTTGGATAGATTTTTTACTATGTCCGGAACATGGAGTGGTACACTATGTGTCACCATACAAGTGATGAGATATTTGTATTAAAAAAATTAACAACTTAAGAAATAAACTTTCCATCACTTATATAATAACACGTGATGTACCGTTCGTGTTCCAAACACAATGAAAAATTTCTCGTAAGGTTGATAGAAATACATTAAATATATATATTTTTTTGATATAGCTCCATGTATTAATGAGTATCTTGCTTAATTCTAAGGTAAGGATGTGATAAATAATCGAAATCATGTACACGTGGCAGATTGGAACTTGGGGGAAATGCTGCATGTGATTACAATAAATAGATTTCTCGTTAAGTGAGTTGATTATATATAAATCCATAATTACTTACTCCCATAGCAAGTAACAATGTGTTAACTTATCAAAAAAGAAAGTAATAATATGTTAAGAATCTTATGACTTACGTCAGCAAGTTGATGCAATATCAAATAAGATCATAGACCCCCATTCTGGCTTTTCACTTATTTGGATTACGAGGGGTTCATTTTTTTTTTTTTAAATTGCTATGAGCCAGAAAAAAGTAGACATTAAACTAATTTGACGAGTAAATTTAGAAGATTGTTTTGTGTATAAAGAGACAAAGATTATAATAATTGTTCAATGACCAAACCTTTATGCATTGTTCAAACGTTTAATCCTTGTAACTCACCTTTTTTTTTAGAAAAACTAATGAAAAATACTTGAAAACTTTGAGTTTTAACGATAAAGACAAAATAAAGGGTAAAGTAAATAGTACTATGATTGACTTTTTAGTGTAAAAATATAATTTTTCGTTAAAATAAATAATACCAGAAGCTCTTTTCGTTAAAGTTCCTTTTTTTTTTTCTGTCCAGTTTTGTGTGTTTTGGTATTGCCTTCTCTTTGTTAACATAACATCGAGTCATCTACCCTCATTGTAAAATAAAACTTAAAAAGATTCCCAAGGGCATGAATAAAATTTTGCCTTATCAAGGGGTATGAATTTACATAAACAAACCTCAATGTTCTCATAATTACCGGATCAGCCGGTCACCGCATCCGCATTAAGCTTTTTGGCGGTGCTACACACGGGTAAGCATGGGTGCCATGCTTATGGCCGGTGCACAGAACGCCGCACTAGCCGTTGTTGTGAACTTTTTCTGTTTTCGTGATGTCCTTTTCCTGTCGATGTTAATAAGTCATGTAAAAATTGACATGCTTAACTTATTAGATCTGAGCAAGGTCTAAAATATCGATATTATCCCGATATTTTCATCGAAATTTTTATGTTTTTGAACTACCGATATTTCCGATATCATCGATATTTTAAACCTTGATAGAAACTCTATGTGGTACTAAGTCACTCATGTATTTTACCATGCAATATATAAAGTGTAAAATATTGTACTAATTCATTATATATAAATTATTATGATGTGTTTAAACTTTTTTCATTAATTACTACATATTTTCTACACTCACAATGTTTGCCAGCTCGCTATATAATCAACTTAAATCAGTTAAATCCATCATGCAATGCATTTCCTTCCAATTTTTTGTGATAAACTAATATATATTGACTAAATAAACATCCTGCAATGTTTCAATAAAAATTTCCAAGTTTTTCTTACAATTTCTGTGGTTTTTATTCAATTTTTATCGATATCGATAATATCCCAATATTTCTATCGAAATTTTCGTGTTTTTTGACTACCGATATCATCGATATTTTAGACCTTGGACCTGAGAAATGGGTGATATTCGTGTTATTTATGCATCATACTCATTATCTTAACAGATTTTTAACGTAACTCGTTAACGAATTCTTAACGAGTGACCATAATAGTTTTGCTTACTTGTTAGACGTCAAAGGTAGAAGGAACAACTGTAGCACCGACACAAGGATATAACGACTTGGCTCGTTGAGTTTACCCAAATTTTGCTATTTTCGTTTTGTTTTACGTTGAGTTGATTAGTGGTGCAAGAACTTGTTAGGTCTTTCAGTCTAATAAGCTCTATCCATTATGTAATTTGAACCATTCTCGAGGCTTT
This sequence comes from Malus sylvestris, assembly GCF_916048215.2. Taxonomy (NCBI): domain Eukaryota; kingdom Viridiplantae; phylum Streptophyta; class Magnoliopsida; order Rosales; family Rosaceae; genus Malus; species Malus sylvestris. The sequence continues at coordinate 25,296,600 of NC_062271.1, forward strand.
GTTTGCCTCGCCAGGTCCACAAGCATTTTTTATGTTGCAATCTGGACTAGTGGATTGGGATAGGATTGTCTTCGAAATAGGGCTGGGTTCGGTTTGAAACGGTTCGGTTTTTAGTCAAAACCGAAACCGAACCGAAATTTCGGTTCAGTTCGGTTCAATTTTTTTCGGTTTTTTTTCAGTTCTGTTTTTTCGGTTTTGATTTTTTTCGGTTCAGTTTCAGTCCGGTTCGGTTTTTTCCATGATTTTTTTTTTTTAATTTGGAACAAATCTGCAACAATTGATTGCAAGCACTGAAGATGCAGAAACTTATTGGGTGTTGGTGCAAATGAATATGAACTGGAACAAATCTGCAAATCTGTACTGGAAGAAATCTGCAAATGAATACGAACTGGAACAAATCTGCAAATGAATACGAAAATTACAATATAAAATCCCAACAAATCTGCAAAGATTATAACATGCAAAATCCCAACTAATAATTAAAAGAAAAACCCATTTTAATTCAGTAAATCACAATATAAAATCCCAACAAATCTGCAAATGAATACGAAAATTACAATATAAAAACCCAACAAATCTGCAAAGATTATAACACGCAAAATCCCAACAAATAATGAAAAGAAAAACCCATTTTAATTCAGTAAATCACACTATAAAATTATAAATCATATTAGTTTTGATTCGAAAATTACCTTTGAGAGATCGGAAAACCCGGATTCGAATCTTCCAATTTAGAGGGGGTTCTGATTCGAAAGGGGCGAGGGAAAATCATGGTTTGGAAGAAAGAATCCGTGAGGAGGACATGAGAAGACTGGAGAGAGAGTGATTTGGAGGAAGAGAGGAAGGAGAGAGAGAGAGAGAGAGAGGGGCTGAGGAAGCAAAGGCAGAGAGAGGAAGCAGCGGAGGGGAGTGTTTGAAATCTAAAATGGGAAGTGAGACATAGTGTGAGACGGCTAGAGTTTGTAAAGTTAAGAAATTTTATAAAGCATTAAATACAAGAAACCTATAAATATTGTACTGGTACAATTATAACAACTCGAAGCCTACAGTCAAGTTGGCTGGCAGCAACTAATCCCAAGCTATAGGGAAGGGGTTCAAACCCCGGCGCCAACATATTTTTTTAGAATTTATATATGATTTTTTTTTCGGTTCGGTTCGGTCCGGTTCGGTTTTCGGACCTCAAAAACCAAAACCGAACCAACCAGATTCGATTCGGTTCGGTTTGGCAGTTTCGGTTCGGTTTTTTTCAACTTTGGTTCGGTTCGGTTTTCGGTTTTTTGAACCCACCCCTACTTCGAAACATACCCATCCAGATCCTCCTTCTTTACAGTCCGAGTCGACTTCCTAGCTTCCCCGGAGTTTGCGTGGTGGCTTCCCTGGAGTCAGCGTGGTGGCTTCCCTAGCGTTGGTAACCGGCAACATCAAAGTCATCTGGAACAAGCAGAAAAAATGAAGAAAAAGAAGCAGGATTGAAGAAGAATAAGAATTGAAGAAGAAGATTGAAGAAGAAGAGGAAGAAGAAGCAAAATTGAAGAGATGAAAGAAGAAGAAGAAGAAGGATCTGGAGAGGATCCTCCCTAGTGGATTGGCCGAGCCAATAAAAAAGTTTGTAGCCCTTGTGTTGGGGTTTGTAGTTTGCACACGTAAGAGGTTAAGTGATATCAAAATACAAATATAAGTGGGAGTCTGTAAGTTTTATTATCATGAATCATAGGGAAGGAGCTAGGTTTTGCATGTCAGTACATTTTTTAATACAAACGATATTATTCTAAACTACTAAAAGGGGAGAAGCAATATTTGAACCCCACACATAAGTGTTTTGAAGAAGAAAATCGTAATTATCAAGACAATCTAGCATTTTTTTATATGTCAATTAACTTGAAACAACATCCACAACAATACCCATGACGGGAGGAGCAATATTTGAAACCCGCAGGAGCGTTTGGAAAAAAAGTCCTAATTACCAAGACAATCTGCTATTTTTTTTATATGTCAAATAGCTTAAAACGACGTCCACAACAATACTTATGCCGGGATGAGTGATATTTGAACCCCATGCAAAAGCGTTTGAAGAAGGAATCCTAATTACTAAGACAATCCACCTTTTTTTATGTCAATTAGCTTGAAACAACGTCCACAACAATACTTATGACGGAAGGAGTAATATTTAAACTCCATGCGTAAGCGTTCGAAAGAAAAAGTTCTAATTATCAAGACAATCTACTATTTTTATCAATTAGGTTGAACAACGTCCACAGCAATACTAATGCCACATCGGCTCCAATTCGTTAAGTGTAGTGTTATACGACACGTAGTTTGGTAGATAATCAGCATATCATTGAATTCGGGAGATGAGGCCTTTATGAATATGACCTGGCAATGGTGTGGGAGGTGTGTTAGGGATGAGAATCCGGATCCTCTTTATGGGATCTTAGGGATTTTCACATCATGATCGTTTATCGTACATCGTACGATCAGTTTTCGTGAAGTACTATTTGTGTTTAATTTTAAATAAATAAATTCAAAATGATTTATGACTGCGTACGATAAACAACTAAGATATAAGGATTCTTAGCATCTTCACAATTTGAATCCGAATGAGATCCAAATCCGGGTATTAGTGGTACGCGTAGGACATGGGTGGTCTGGTTCCCATGGCAGCGCTGATGGCGTGGATAGGAAGTTGGTGCACCGTGGAAGATGTGGGTCATGCAAGAAAGAAAGAGCCCAGAAGAGCAAAAGAGTGAGAGGAGGAGGCCTACATGTCGTATTAAGTGCAGCGTAGCCAGCGCCGGAATCAACGCCCTCATTGACTCGTCGTTTCCCCACACCCCATCTAACTTCCTATTTTTTCCTTTGCTTTGGTTGACATCCCTTCTATCAAGTTATGATTGTAGCAACTGTAATTTCATGGAATTTTTTAGCATGCTCAAAGGTGCTCTATATATTGTACTTCAGTTTTTGTTCATGAATTCTAGAACGTTACTGTATTTGATTTTATTTTTTAGTATATCGATATTTTTACACTAAGAAGATGGGGAGTTCAGAAAAACCACATAATGAAAAGTTTAATTTGATATCGAATTCGCCATTTACGAGATTTGAACTTAAGACCTCTCACTTTCAAATAAAGAAGAATATCATAAGACTGTAGTATTAAGTGGTTGACATAAAATATTATGAAGTTTAATAAAATTTTCGATAATTTTGTTGTCTGGGACATTAGTTCGCGTCATGAATTTTTTGTCTTGTAAGGAATCGTAATTTTTCTGTCCAACCGACTAATTATATATTGATCTAGTAATACTTCTCAGTCTAATATAAAAAAATTTCTCCGACGAATATGCACTGCTCACTCTTATAGGTTGGACCAAGTATAGTCGTTTCCTTTTGTTTTATTTAAAATAAGTTGTAGAGTTATCATCTATTTTGACCCAAAAAACTACACAATTATTAACATCCATGCTAAAGTTAGCATTGGAGAAGGTACGTTTATTTTATGTGCCTTTTCAAATTTTAACTGGGTTTGTTGATTATGTCATGTCATCCTATAAGGCCACAAACATCATTCGCTGTTTCTTTCCTTTATTTTCATATAAGTAGGTATATGATATTCATAAACAACCTTCCAAATATGACAATTTGATTCAACATTAAATTAAATATTTACATCACATAAACAAACCACTAGTAATATATCACTTTACTTTTCACAATTGTAGTTGCTATGCTTGGTGCTAGTTTCAAATTGAACTGGATAATTCATTTTGGCTCGTTATTTATTAAATTACGATTATTTTTTTTCATTTTGACCTTATTTGATAGATATTTTTTACGAAATGATCAAAAAAATTGATGATGGACAAACACAAGGATCACTTTTATCGATTTCAAAACTCAAGAGCCAGAATAAAGAGTTATGTCAATCTCATGAACTATTTTGACTAAAATACCTTTAATATATGAGTTTAAAAGTAGAGCCAAATAATTTTTCATTTGTGGGATCGAAAGAGATAAGATTTCTTAATGCATAATTCAATTTTACTTTTTATGTTTTCCCTTTCTAACATATTTTTAACGTAGCCAGTCAGTACTACGGTTTGGTGATATTATTCTCCACTTGGAAGTGAGAAGCCTTAGGTTCAAATTTTGTAGATGGCGAATTCGATATCAAATTAGGCTGACCATTGTGTGGCTGAGCTGAAATCTCTCTTTTCTTAATGTAAAAATATCGATGTACTAAAAAAAAAACATATTTTAAACGTAACGAATCATCCAATCCAACGTGATCATAACAGTAAACCCGCCCTTTTTGTTTCCACAGTTACCTTCCATTGAATCTAATTCATTTTTTTCTAAAACATGGCTGAGGAATCAATATTGTGGCTGAGATGGAGGATCCCATGCAGGGACGGAGCCATTATAGGCCTAGAGGGGGTGGATGCTCCCACTCAATTTTTTTTTGGGGTGCAGAAAAATTGCACAATTTTGCATCTCAATGACCAACCCTAATTAAAATAAAAATTAAACCCTATATGTTAATTGGTATCAAGGAAAATGTGCTAAGGAGACTCTTCCAAAAGTGAACCTCTCCATGAACATTCCGTCACCTTATGTTTTTAGTACAATTCCCGTACCAACATCATTAAACATTGTGCCAAAAAACATGAGATGATGGAGAGTCCTACTTTGAAAGAGTCTTCTTAGAATTTCTCTTAGTATCAATATGATTGACTTCGCTAACAATGATTCTAAGTGTTTTGTATGAAAAACATTATAGATTAATATATAAGTGTTTGTTTAGTAATTTTTTTTAGTTTTTTAATTGTAACTTTGTTGTTTGAGGATGTTCCCATTCATACAAATGTTTGACTTCGTCCCTGATCCCATGCATGCATGTGAACATTTTCAGAACCATTTGAGGATGCATGAAGAAGTCAACATCACATTTACCCATCGATTAGAAGCATTTGTACGCTTTCCTTGTTCGGTTATGTATTTGTATGTTACTCGATCGTTTTTGTTGTTTTGCAGCAGTTGGGACTCGTCTCGTGATACTGCACCGTTAAACTTGGCCATGCATGCAATTTTGTATCTAGCAATACGAATGAGTGATTTTGGAGTGAGGTGCTTAAAAAAAAGCATTCATGAAAAAAAGCTGTGAGGGTTTTAGGTGTTTGGTAAACTGAAAAAAAAATGGCTTATTTTGGAAGCTGCTGTGAGAATAAGTTGAAATCAAAAGAAAAAGCTGAAGCTGCTATTTGTAGCTTTGGAAAACTGGTTTTTTTTCAAAGCACACTGAGCTACATTGCTCTTTTAATGAAAAGACCCACTATCAGACTGCTTTTTTTCTTTTTCAAAAGCACTTTTACAAAAAAGTTTACCAAACACTCTGCTGATTTATTTCACAGCCGCTTATTCTTATAGCACAGCCGCTTATTCTCACATCAGTTTTTTTTCAAAGCACAGCAATACCAAACCAGATCGAAATCTTGAGCGGTTACTATTCTCAAAAAGAGAAAGTTCCATGGTGGCGATTCTCACACCCCTTACTTTTGGGATGGTGATTCTCTCTCTTCCCTTCTTTTCAGTTTTTATTCTTCTTTCTCTCTCTACATTTTTTTTTTGCTCTACAAAAAAGATGAAATCTTAAGCGTTCAAACAGAAAAAGATGAATGAAATGGTAAAAAGAGAAGAAATAATCATTGTCCTTACTTTTGTGCTTTACTTATACGTGGGGTCCTCTTTTGTATATAGAAATTCTATATAAATCGACGGAAGAAAAAACCTTAAATCAATTAAAGAAAAACCCTAATCATCAACTAAAGATAAAAAGGAAAACTAATGAAAAAAGTTTGAAAACTTTAAGTTTTAACGATAAAGATAAAATAAAGGATAAAGTGAATAGTGATAGAATTGACTTTTTAAGGTAAAAATGTGGTTTTTCGTTAAAGTGAACAGTATTGCAGACTTTTCATTAAAATTCCCAAAATAAAATCTAAAGGATTTGTAGTCAAAATGGTCCATGATGTTGACATAATATCTTACTTTGGTCCCTGACAAAGAACATTGATAGAAGCGGTCCTTGAATTTGTCTAGTATAAATCATTTTGGTTATTTCGTGAAAAATCTGTCAATATCCTCATTAAGTGGAGGGGTTAGTTTGACAAAAATATCGTTAAAAAGATGGTCACTTGGTCGTTCACGTAACAATATAACAAAGATATTGATAGATTTTCCACGAAATGACAAAAATAATTTACGATGGACAAACTCAGATCATTTCTATCGATTTTTATTTCCAGGAACAAAATAAAGAATTATGTCAATCTTAGATATCATTTTGGGTATAAAGCCAAACTCTAAATAATCAACTATGGTTGTGATCCTTCGCAGGCTCTCGTGTTTACATCTCCGACATTCTACAAAAATTGTAACTTATAGATTGGCCAAAGTTAAAGTTATGTTTAGGACATGAGTCCCAATTGTAAGGACAACATGAAAACACATAGAACATGTAATTTGGTCGCTTGAGTTGCCGGTGATTGATGCCGATGCTTTTGTCCAGATTGCCAAGTTCATCTATATGAATAATGATCAATTGGAATTCCTTTCAGCCACTTCCAGGTGCGTGGATGAGATGTCTATGACTACAAATGAGTCGGTGTCTCGATGCCGGTGGCCCTGAGCCATGGATTAGCATTAGAAGGTTTTGGATGCTGTCACAAGGGCACAACAACACAAGGGCCCCGGGTTTACTAGCGGCCACCCCGTTGACAGCACACCCAGTAACATGCACATGTAGGCTATGGCTGGTCGGTCATGCGTGTGAGTGATTTTTTACTGTTTATGCATGTGGCAATCATGTTGACGTTAGCACAATCCACAATTTTGATAACTTTCTTGTGCATTTGTAAGACATAATCCAAACAAACTAATCCTAACATTACAATCATCAATGCCTCATTAGAAATCTCCTGTGGGTTTGTAATCTTTTCTAGAAATCGTATGGATTCAGTCTTATACATGCGGAGAAACGTATTAAAATTATTGTTAGAAGGTTGAACGACCTACCCTGGGCCCTGGCCCTTATTTAACGAACAGAGTTGCGCATCGCATGTGTCTAAGTCAACATGATTGGGCTTTGCCTAGAAACGCTATATTGGGCTTTATACATTGTTATTATTAAACTAAGGCCCTCAACAGGTTCCAAATAATTTTTTATTTTTTATTTGTAGATAATAGATACTAAATCATGGAGAGGGGACGGGGAAGAGTTTAAACCTGAGACACAGTGGAAGACCTCATTCATCAAGGTAATCCATCACTTGCATTTCTGTTTGTTTAGAAAAGTTTAGGTCAAGCGTCCGCCATGTTATCTATGTGAAGTGACCGCCTTTATTACAAAACATACTCGTACAGATGACGTGATCACATACACCTGACGCAATATGTTCTCCATTGTGATACTACACAATTATGCAAAATATAACTGGAAAACGACTGTATTCTAGAAGATAGTTGCAATCACATGTGAACATGCTTTTTTCTTTGTGTGGTCTTTCCTTTGGTCGGATGGAAGAGCTGAATATGTCAACACATGATGCACTTACCAATTCCTTTGGTGCTGCTGCGCTCTACTTTCCGCCTTATACTAAAATACTATATACATTGACCACCATAATACTTCGGATTAAAACTTGTAGTTAGATGTCACATTTTAGTTACAGCGTGCAATTTCATTGAACAAATCAACATTAATGTTCATCTACTAGGAACTGAAAACTAAGACTTCACTAATTATAAATGGTACCTTTTAATCATTCAATTACGATTGTTTATCACAAGCATTTTGATATGTATGCATATTTTTCTCGCCTTCTAATCTTTCATTTTACTCAATTATGTTTCACGTATGCATACAAGAAATGAACAATAACTACCCCATATAGTGACTATGTAGTTGTTGTTGTTGTCGTAACAATGATGTTGTCAAAGAGAAATATGTGATAAAAAAGCCAAAAACTAGGTAATAGCTACACCACAATAGTGACTAATGCATTAAAATATAGTTTAACATCATTGTTACCCAGCAACTTAAAACAAATAGCCACTATATGTGGTTACTCTAGCTCACCTTTCTTGCAATGACGTTTAACGCATTCTCGAGCCTCCTTGCAAGATGAATGACTAATTGCAATCAAAATAAGTTGAGCCCTGGTTTCAAATAAATATGATATAGTAGCGACAATTGTTTACATATAAAACCTCAAAACGCACATGTTGATCACATAATAATATTTCACATGCATCAATGATAAAGGCACTCACTGTCTGTCCTAATCTTGATTTCTACAAAAACAATCATCATCGATCTAGGAATCATCTGGAATCAGTGGCCTGCAGTCACCAAGGAAGTTAGTTAGTTAGTTAAGATCGATCGGCAGTGCACCAACCAACCATATAAGTGCATCACTCACCCAATCAATCTATGCCACGTTACACCATTTGCAATTTTACCCCAGTCACACACGCATTCAATGGTTCACTGAGGCGTAAGCGCAGTGTTTCCCACGCGGCACGCCAGACCGCCACCAAAACAAAACGCTGACTTGTCACTAATCACTATAAAATCACCCGGCAAAACTCCCTTCCTTTCCTCCAGTTCCAATTCATTCCCCCGCAGAATCAATGACCAACCAAGACGACACGCCCCCGATACACGAAGAACGGGCAGCCGGATCACCGCCGCCAGTTGTTCCCACGGCTCCACCGGAAAATGATGTGGAGAACCAGACCCAGTCCCACGCCAGGACTACTGGGACGGGGATTGGCGTCGGGGGGATCCTTCGGCGGTGGAAGAGGGAGGACTTGTTGAGGAGAGGCTCTCTGGCTCTGAGGGGACTTGCTCTGGTTTTTTCATTGCTGGCCTTCATCATCATGGCCAGCAACAAACACGGCCACGGGAACAATTTCGACGAATATGAAGAATACAGGTGAGGGATCAAATTCGGTGATTATTTGTTAATCTGAATATCTGTTGTAATTAATAAATATTAAATTATTTTTTTATGATTTAATTTGATAGGTATGTGTTGGCTATAGCGATTCTGGCGACGTTGTACACAGCGCTGCAATCATTCAGACATGCACGCGAGCTTTCCACCGGAAGAGAAATGTCTCAGCGACGGACGTCGGCGTTGGCTGACTTCATCGGCGATCAGGTAATTTGTTTATTAATATCCTTCATTTTTCTAAAACTTGTTTAGAATTTTTTAATGAATACGCGTAAGCTAAGAAAAGAAGGTTCTCCTAAAAGTCTGACTACAAAGCAGACGTCCATAAATATATTCAAATTTTTTGTCAAATAGTTTTGAGAGTGGCATCACTTTTTATTTCGGTTCCTAATATTTAAACTTGATAAAAGTGGTTCATGAGTTGTACAATATTAATTATTTTGATCATTCCGTAAAAACTTTCTGTTTAATCAAACTAAAGTGACAAAAGTACACTCAATTTTTGTCAAATCACAACGGCGTATTGTTTATTAAATTGATAATACTTTGTCATTTTTAGTCCTTATTTAATAGAAATTTTTTCACGAAATAACCAAAATGATTGACGGTGGACAAACTTTGAGATCCCTTCTATCGATTTCAAATCTCAATGACTAAAATGAGGAGTTATGTCAATTTCAGAAACTATTTTAGCTAAAACTGAGAAGGAAATTGGTGAAAGGACCATGACTTTTCGTATGAGTACCAACCACCACTTAACAAAACTAGAAATGCAAATGAAACAATTGACAAAAAATTGATTTGTGAGTTGATGGTGTGCTGCAGATTATGGCCTATCTACTGATATCATCGTCATCATCGGCGATTCCGTTGACGAATAGAATGAGAGAATATCAAAACAACCTATTTACAGATGCTGCAGCATCTGCCATTAGCATGGCCTTTCTTGCTTTTGTTGCTCATGCACTATCGGCTATAATTTCTGGTTACAAATTATCGACTCAATCTTACATCTGATAGATTATTACGAGCTTTTCTTCATATTTGTAACAAAATGTGTTGTAATTAGGTGCGCATTAATTCCTCTGCTTATTGGAGTTCAGTGTTCATATTTGGTTTTGAGGTGATTTCCTCATTTTAGATTAGGGTTTATAATGTGAATAATATGATGAGATATGTATCTTGTTTTACACATGAGTATAAGAGATATATACTTATTGTTGATTGATTGTGGGTTGAATCATCGTATTCTAACGATATGTATGTTGAACAATTGAGTGGCTTTCTTTATTTAGAGTTGAAGTTTCTGAAGTCACTTACAATGGGATGTGCCTATGTAGGGCCGGATCCACTCTAGCTCTCTGTGTCCGGAGTAGTCGGATTTGGATATTCGAACCGCTCAATTTAAATTATACAGTCCTCATTAGCACATTTCATTAGCCCATCGTACAGAAAAGGAAATCTTTATGAACGGTTCGGATCTCTCTCTCTTCAATGGCCTGGATTTCTAGATTCAACTGCTCTGGACAGAGATTCGAATAGGATCTCAACTCTCCAAATGCAAAGGTTCATTCCTTTGTGAGAGTCACATGATCAACTACGTACTAATGAATTTTGTGACATGATCAACCATGTACTAACGAATTTTTTCTTAGTGAGGTTGAGTTGTACAAAATTATATGACTTCTAAAACTCTAAAAAGTTGGACTTGGAACGCTGGCAGACATCGTAAGGCTTTGTTGTTATATTTTGTAGATGTTAAGGGTTCTTCAAAAGCCTATTACGGAAAAACAGAAACAATTTGGTCTGTCCATTATTCAGGCAGCCCATTAGGATTGGATTGGCTTTTTCTTTAAGCACTTTTGGAACTTAAACAAATCCTAATTCATATCATTCAACTTGTTACTTCTCTTCAGCTTAGACTAAGAATAAACAAATGCAATACTACCAGTCTTTACATAATTACTACATAGGAACTATACAACAAAATGTGTCGTCATTCGCTTCCTTGGCCCCGAAGACACATCCTCGTGTAACATCATTTCCGATTTGCAGCGCTCTCAATTCGCTTTCAGAACTCAGAAAATCCATAACTTCCTGCACTCTGCATTTTGAGTGTATACGGCGGTTGGCTTTCAGTGGTTGCTGGCTGCCTTGCGTTCTGAAGAGAGTTGAGGTAGCTCAAATTAGAATGGTTAGGCAATGGCAAGGGCCTCACAGCCATGGACACATTGTTGCTGTTATTATCGGCAGCAGGTCTACTTGCATTGCTATAATTCCCGCTGCCTCGTGCTGCCGGAACATCGTGGTTGTGCTTCCCTTCGTACGTGGTGATCACCGCCCTTGTGTCCTGCGATGCTCTTTCCACATGCTTCCTCACTGGACAACCTACGGACGTGCATTTGTAGTAGCTCCTGAAGATTGGAAAGCAGTTGAAAATGTTAATTAGCAGCTAATTTCAAAAGGGGTTGCTTGTAGTTAAACACATTGATAGGGTTTCTACCTTGGATTTGGATTTCCCTTCACTACTTTCTGTCCATATTTCCTCCACCTATACCCGTCATCCAGAATATCGATTTCGCTCGTTGTCTGCACTACAATTCTCGGTTCTTTCACAATTCTACCACCAGAAGATGCATATGACTGATCATTTGCATTGTCTCCCTTCCTGCTAAATATGATAAATAAGTTAAACAAAATTGAATTTTATAAAAAAAATTCTATGAACACATACAAAATTGGCAAATCCAGTCAGAAATTTGTATGAGCTTACCATCTTTTCGCCTCAGGTTCGTTTTCATCTTCAGCTCCTACTGAATTACTTATCGGAGAGTTTTGTTCAAACTCATCCTCTCCAATTGAGGTAGAAGAATCCTCCTGTAGTGAGACGGACTCAACTTTCGGATTGGATAACGTCGGAACGGATTGATCAGAGATTCCATAGAAAGAACCCTGAATCGAGTTGGAGCTTGATCTTCTTGTAGACTGAGGCTTAGGATGGTTGTGATTACCCTTGTACACAATTTGAGTAATCTGTCCATCCAATGATCTCTCAACCTTCTTCTTTGTGGGGCAATTCGGAAACGTGCACTTGTAATAACTCCGCGGATTTTCGCTACCCTTCACTTGTTTCTGCCCATACTTCCTCCAATTGAACCCGTCATCCGATTTTTGTTCTCGAGCATATTGCGAACATGGATTAGAATGCAAGTAATCGGACTTTGGAGCACCATTAAGTCCATTACTCTGCGTATTCGCTTCAATTGGCTCGAATTCGGACTTCACTCCCGTCTTCTCAGCACTAAAATCCCATGCTTGCCTTTCTCCTTTGAATGGTTCTTCCTGTTCAAACGAAAACGATCATTAAGCTACTAATATCGCCTAATCCTCTATTTTATCGCGGTTAAAAAAATAAAATAAAAAAATAAAAAGCTTCCAACTTTAATTAACTAGTAAAAATAAGCAAAGAGCTCTTACCACTGAAACCATGCTAGAAGAAGATTGAAGATTAGTAGCAGGCCTCGATTCCGGTTGGAACGAGAAATCGGAGAACAATTTCGGCTCCTCTTTATCCTTAATTCCTTGCGGGGTGTCTTTAGTATTATTCATCCAATCGAAAACCTGACTCGAAAAAGCTCCTGTTGTTGGAGATTCAAGATTCTGCAGAAAAAGAAAAGAAAAAAAAAACCAGAAAACCCATCAATAAACACACAAAAAAGAACATAAAAAACCCATCAAAAATTTAAGATCGTATAAAATTTATATATCTTACATATGAGGAGGAGAGGAACATGGGTGAGCTGAGAAAATCGGTGGGACTAAAAGCCGGCGTGGAAGTCAAGTAAGAAGAAGGGGAAACAGGGGGAGGAGAGAGAGGCAGAGAAGGAGGCTGGAGTGACTTGAACTTGGGGATATCAGTCCCGTTTCTGTCCGCGAACCGGTTCGGATTAGAAGAATAGTCCGAGAATAGTCCCCCCCAATTAGTCCTGTCCTGTCCAATCCCGCTGTTCTCCATGTTGCTTGTGAGGAGGTGAGTGAAGGAAGAAGTCATGATTTTTGCTTCTGGGTTTGAGAGGAAAATGAGAGGGATGAGGATAGCAATTTAAAGGGTTGAATGCAAGTGACATATGTAGGAGAGAGAGGAGAGAGAGAGAGAGAGAGGGTATTTTGGTCACTTTGGGATGTTTCTAGGAAGCTCAGTGAAAAGTTTGACCGTGGAAAAATGGAAGAACTGGTCAAATATTGTGGGTTTGACTTGACTGCTCAGAGTGCCCACGTAAGACTGGGTGGTGGCTCATAATGCACAAGCTAGGATGACAATTTAGGAATAAGATTCTTTCTGGATTCTTTTTGTAGAGATTTGGATAATCAATCAATTTTGTTCATTTATTATACATCGTGCGATTAGTTTTTATTAGGTACTATTTATATTAAATTTAAAATTTAAAATGATTTTTAACGTACATCGTGTGGTTAGTTTTCGTTGAGTATTATTTATATTCAATTTAAAATTTAAAATAATTTTTAACAGCACGATGTACAATATACAGACATGATTGATTGATTTCCGGATTTCCACAAACGGTTAAATTCGGTAATCGACACAAACGGTTTGGTTTTAGGATTAAATTTTGGTTGCTTCACGGTTATGGGTGGTGGCTCATTATGCACAGGTTCCTCCTCTGATGCGATTAGATATGGCGGCTTCGCCACCCTGTGCGTTCCAATCCGGCAACTGCCACCTTAACTTGTGAAATTTGCGGAGCTTGGTTGAACGATGAAGTTGTCGGTGGCCTTGGTTTGAGTATCACAATCCTCCACAGAGATTAGCTGATATTGTGGTTTCATTCTCGGAGTAGTTGCAGCAATTTTGTTGTCTCGTCTAACAAGCGTTGTGATCGTGCTTTTGAAATGGTTGTATGTGGTTGTCACCCATGTGCGATGAGTTATGTGGTACTATCTTTCAATGATGACTTTATGTGGTCTTGCTCTTCTGCGATGATTTTATGTAGCCTCGCTCTTGAATGATCATCAGTTTGCACACTTTATATTTGTTGTGTCTATCATTTTTGTGACAAAACTATACTGGCAGTGTTTGTGCGTATATGCTTGTGGTATCCATACAAAGATTTTACTCTAGTTGTTTAATTGTGTAGGTTCATTATAGATCATTTACTCGGTCACTAGAGCTATGTAAATTCACACTTGTGTATTTGTTTATGTTGATCAATGAATACAACTCTATCGTTTCTTATAAAAAAAGTAACAAAATATTTCTTTTTAAGATTAAGAACCAAAGAAAACAAATGAAGACTAATGTGGACCAAGCATAAAAATTAAGGGAGTTTTAATGAAAATGGCCTGACACTATTCATTCTTAATAAAAAAGACATTTTGTGTATGAAAAGTCCATAATTTTGTGTATGAAAAGTCCATAATGGATCGGGCTCTTTTCTTTATTTACTCTTATGCCATTATAGCGGGGTCCATAGTGATGTTGACATTTCTGTCTGGGAATACATCATTTTACATTATGCTATTAAACTTATGCTAATTTACAGCTAGCTCTTCACGCTTCCATCATGTTGTCGATGTTATGCAGCTCTTCTTCTGTCAAATTATTTCAATATTGTTCATCGCCTTCTACTAGCTCCGCATCTCTTTCGAATGGTTGAGATAGTGGTGGTCTGTATGGGAAGAAAAGCTCCCTTATATACAAATCCTAGAGTAGAATAACGTTCCAATATTTACAACTTTTTGAATAGTGACAACACACTGTTTCTGAAAGTTGTCAGCACTGTTTCTGAAAGCTGCATGTCATGTCATGTGAATTTATGTTGTCTTGGTTGCTGCAATGTTTGCCACATTTTCTTTTGCATGTGAATCCATGTTGTCTTGGTTGTTGCAGTGTTTGCCACATTTTCTTTTGCATGTGAATATGTTGCTTGATTTGTCTCCTGGTGCACAATTTTTTGCATGTGATATCCCTGAAATGTTTTCTCCCTTAAAATACTCTCTCCCTTGTCTTCTTTTACATGCCCATTTTGGGTATTATTGAAATGTTTTGTCCTTATGGTTAAAATGAAAGTTTTTGGGGGGGGGGGGGGGTTTGGTTAGTTTTCCAAAAAATTAAAGGGGAAAATTGGTAATGAACTCTTATTATAATATTTTGCTTGCGACCCTTTACTCACCAATACTCCAACATAGAGATTTTATATTTGTCTTATTTGGTTCATTTTTTAATTTTGCACTTTTCTTTGCTAATTGACAATACCACCTAGTTAAGCTTTGATTATTGCTTCATTTTTTAATGATTGATTAGGTCAAGGAAAACATGAAATAAACGTGTTGCTACACCTACCTTATTGTCCTATTTTTTCACCCACTTCGTAATAAAAATATTAGTGACATATTTATGCTTATAGAAAACGACTTTTAAACCCCTATTTATAAATTCATTATAGAACAATACTTGAGTAATCACCAACGAGGCATTTTTAAAAATCCTTTAAACATGCAACCAAACACCTCCTCCCTCTTTCAAACTCGGTGAAATTCATGCAACTCACCTTTTCTCCCTCTTCCTTCGCCTACACCAACCAGACCTTCCATCGTCCTTTTTCACCACCGACGTCGCTGCAAAAGTCGATTATAAAACATAAAGCCGTATTTTAAAGTCAAATTCGCAGCGGATTTCATCTCTATCAATCTCACTAAGAAAGTGGAGTTGATGGTTGGAGAAAAGATTAAGGTAGTGTTAACAGAGGAGAGAAGTTGGAGGAGGGTGGATTTGGGGGTTGCCGGAGAAGAGAGCAACTGGTGATGTTGCTAGATCTCAATGGTGGAGGGTGGATTGGGGGTGAACGCTGGAGAAATGAGGGACTCGGGGTAGGTCGCTGAAGGAGTCGGGGTGGGTCGTCGGAGAATATTGTAATATTTAATAGTCATTCTTCCAAAGTTTTTAAAAGGAATTTAGATATACCATTTCAATTTTTTAACATTTTAGGATGGACGGGATTATAATGCAGGTGAGAAATAAGATAATGTGGTGGGTCTAGCATCACTCAATAAATAAAATGTAAGTTCAAATTAAATACTAATATTATAAAGTTTTTTTTTTTAACAAACAATATTATCTATACTAAAGGGTGGGGAGCGAGTTAAGCCTCATAATGAGATAACAATAACCTAAGAAATGGTGGGCAAATACACTTATAAAGCATGTAAACGTTTATATTTTTGTCTCCATTTCACATCACCCACATACCACTGGTGCAAGTGCAAGAAATTATCGCCATCGTCACTGTTGCCGAATTTGTTGTTCGATTGTCGTAAATTTTAAGTTATTGTTGACCAATGATTTATTTAACACAATACGTTGAAATGAAGGAAAGCTTATTTATTGATATCCCCGATAAGCTACAAATATGTACATATACATGAGTCAAAATAAGCACACAAGAGGGAGCCTTCACAAAGGTTGCTTAGGAGAAGTCTCAGCAGTCGGTAGAGCCCCAGAAAGAGAAGGCACCGGAGGGGGATCATTTGGAGCCTCAGTACTGGACAGAACCCTAGAAGGAGGAGGCATCAGAGGTTGATCATTTGGAGCTTCATTACGCGGTACAGCCCCAGAAGACGAAGGCAATAAATGCCTTTGGAACAAACCCACAAATCTCTGATGATCAAGTAAAACCTGACCATCAGTTTCCTTCATCTGGTCAAGCTTCCTCTTCATGTTTGTAGCATAGTCATGTGCGAGCCGGTGCAACTGTTTATTCTCATGCTTGAGCCCTCTAATCTCCTGTTTGAGACTCATCACTTCAGCCGCCAATGATTCAACTTGGCGGGTTCGAGCAAATAGGCGTTGGGCCATATTAGACACAGAACCTGCACACTGAACACTGAGAGCCAGCGAATCCTTAACAGCTAACTCATCAGACCGTTTGGAAAGTAGTCTGTTATCTTTGGGAGTGAGAAGGTTCCTGGCCACCACCGCAGCGGTCATATCATTCTTCATCACGGAATCCCCAACGGTAAGAGGACCAGTAGGGGAGACGAAGGATGGACGCCATATGTTGTCTGGAGAAGGCGGGGCTGCCTCTTCAACAAGGTTCAAGTCAAAACGACGGTCGGAGGGGCCAGACATTTTCAAAGGTGTTGAAGAGAGAAGATGTCGGAAAAATCAAGATCTTAGAAGTGCAAGAATGAAGCTTCTACTGGTGGAGATTCAAGTGTGCTTTGGAACTTAATGCCAGCCCCTATAAAAATCTGCACTCGACGAAGCTTCAGAAATCGAAGAGGCGCCTGCTCAGAAATCGAAGAGGCGTTTGCTTTCTCAAAAGCTGGGCTGCTTAGAGATCACGAGGGTTGATCTCAGAAATCGAAGAGGCGTTTGCTTTCTCAAAAGTTGGGCTGCTCAAAGACCACGAAGGCCGATCTCAAAAATCGAAGAGGCGCTCGCTTTCTCAAAAGCTGGGCTCCCCAGAGACCACGAGGGCCGATCTCAGAAATCGAAGAGGCACCTACTTTTCCAGCCTTTTCCAGCCTTGTCAGCACCTGTCACACGCACACTCAGTTTTGCGGAAATTATGGGCATTCTGTCAAAGACTTCTGGGGAAGTAGAAAACACATGAATCTTACTGTTCAATCACCCACTTCCCACACGCAACAATAGCTCATGGGTACCACAGATAACTTTGCCAAAGTTCTCTGCCAAAGTTGAGCACGTGAAGCTTGCAGCTCCCACTACATCGCTCTGACCAAGAAGGGTAAAAGAATAGCAAAGAAACAGCACTAACAAAGTTTAGACCCATAAATTTTGAAGGTCTAGCTACCATATTATTACCCACAAGGGTAAAGGAACAGTACCACTGCTGGATAATTGGAAAGTCCCTGTGTGTCAACCTCTATGCTTCGTGGCAAGGTAGACTAGCAAACATGCCCAACCTTTACTCACATTCGAGAAAACACTCCCAATAAGATTGCTTGCTCCAAAATCGAAGAGGCACCGTCCTCCGAATCTCGAGAGCCAGACTCCCAACATGACTACTTTCTTAAAAATCGAAGAGAGGGTAAAGGAACAGTACCATTGCTGGATAATTGGAAAGTCCCTGTGTGTCAACCTCTGTGCTTCGTGGCAAGGTAGACTAGCAAACATGCCCAACCTTTACTCACATTCGAGAAAACACTCCCAACAAGATTGCTTGCTCCAAAATCGAATAGGCACCGCCCTCCGAATCTCGAGAGCCAGACTCCCAACATGATTACTTTCTCAAAAATCGAAGAGACACTGCTCCCCGAATCTCGAGAGCCAGACCCCCAGCATGATTGCTTTCTCAAAAATCGATGAGGCATCGTTCTCCGAATCAATCGAAAAGGCGCTCGCTTTCTCAAAAGCTGGGCTGCTCAGAGACCACGAGGGCCGATCTCAGAAATCGAAGAGGCACCTACTTTTCTAGCCTTGTCAGCACCTGTCACACGCACACTCAGCTTTGCAGAAATTATGGGCATTCTGTCGAAGACTTCTGGTGAAGTAGAAAGCACATGAATCTTACTGTTCAATCACCCACTTCCCACACGCAACAATAGCTCATGGGTACCACAAATAACTTTGCCAAAATTCTCTGCCAAAGTTGAGCACGTGAAGCTTGCAGCTCCCACTACATCGCTCTGACCAAGAAAGGTAAAAGAATAGCAAAGAAACAGCACTAACAAAAGTTTAGACACATAAATTTTGAAGGTCTAGCTACCATATTATTTCCCACAACTGTAAAGGAACAGTACCACTGCTGGATAATTGGAAAGTCCCTGTGTGTCAACCTATGTGCTTCGTGGCAAGGTAGACTAGCAAACATGCCCAACCTTTACTCACATTCGAGAAAACACTCCCAATAAGATTGCTTGCTCCAAAATCGAAGAGGCACCGTCCTCCGAATCTCGAGAGCCAGACTCCCAACATGACTACTTTCTCAAAATCGAAGAGAGGGTAAAGGAACAGTACCATTGCTGGATAATTGGAAAGTCCCTGTGTGTCAACCTTTGTGCTTCGTGGCAAGGTAGACTAGCAAACATGCCCAACCTTTACTCACATTCGAGACAACACTCCCAACAAGATTGCTTGCTCCAAAATCGAAGAGGCACCGCCCTCCGAATCTCGAGAGCCAGACTCCCAACATGATTACTTCCTCAAAAATCGAAGAGACACTGCTCTCCGAATCTCGAGAGTCATACCCCCAGCATGATTGCTTTCTCAAAAATCGAAGAGGCATCGTTCTCCGAATCTCGAGAGCCAGATACCACAGACCACTTTTTCAAAGTGCTCTGACAGAGTTAAAACATGTGAAACTGGCAGCTCCCACTACCATGCTATGACCAAGCAGCGTAAAGGAATAGCATTACTACTTGTTGTTAGGGAGACTCCTATATATGTCGACCTCCATCCCCAACGGACAGGCAGACCTGCAAAAATGCTCAACCCTTCATCATATCTGAGAGGGCACTCCCAACGAAGCCTTTCGAAATATTCAGCTTTCTTTCCCCCCGATAATACCTCTGCAAACAAGCTATACTAGAGCAAGAATATCTCATATCATCAGGGTTAAAAGCAAGAGTATCCCATATCATGTTTTTTCCCTGTCTTTTCTTTTGGCCTTGTTTTTACCTGCAAGACAAGGAGAAAGAGAGCAATCAGTCAGCACTTGGAATCAAGCTTCCAGCCAGGAACTGACTGCCTGGAACCCCTTACCTGATTACTTACCTGGCATTGCTCTCGAGTACTCATCTTCAACATCTTATGTTTCCAGGGAAGATTCCGCATCTGCTTGAGGAACAGATAGGGCAAGTGCGAAGGATACAAGGAAGCATGTGGAGACAAGCGTAACAGCACACGTGTCGATACATTCATTACTCTGTCAAAAGAAAAAGTATCCCATATCAGCAGGGTGGAACGTACTCTAGATTTGATGGACTTGTTTTGACCCTCAAATTCTTCAGTCGGCCTTATACTCTGGAGGAAACCAGAAAACCCTCCAGCTCAGTTCAAGAATAAGCCTGTGGAAAGTTACTTCTTCAAAAGCAAAAGTATCTCATATCATCTCTTCTCATTTTTCTTCTCTTTATCCTTCATG
This sequence comes from Malus sylvestris, assembly GCF_916048215.2. Classification (NCBI taxonomy): domain Eukaryota; kingdom Viridiplantae; phylum Streptophyta; class Magnoliopsida; order Rosales; family Rosaceae; genus Malus; species Malus sylvestris. The sequence continues at coordinate 25,316,743 of NC_062271.1, forward strand.
CTGCTGCAAGATGGGGAGAAGGTGAACAATCAGTCGGAGCTCTGATTGCTTACCTTGTCTGTCACCTCTTTCAGCAGACCCCCTAGCTCAGCGACTTGGGGGACTCCTACTACATGGTTTGTATCGCGCTTGACCAAGCCTGAAACTACAAGTAAGCTTCAAGTGAAATTGATACATTACCTTGTGCATCTCCACCAGTTAAAGATACCACCCCTGGATGGAGGAAGAGTACTTCCAGAGAAGATGCCACATCTACCTATGAGACAGATAAGGCAAGTCAAGACGACACCACACTCCGATACTTAGAAGTTTCGTGATTACGAGATCATTCTCCCACAATATTTCCTAATGTCATTTGTACTAAATCATTCACTTGTACTCACTAAATGAGAGCTTGAAC